>NW_022589717.1:30735719-30818248 GCF_004348235.1 Phoca vitulina | reverse complement strand
AAACAAATAATGCAATATATGTTAAGACAAAAAAAAAAAGAAGAAGAAGAAGATAGCAGGAGGGGAAGGATGAAGGGGGGGAATCGGAGGGGGAGACAAACCATGAGAGACAATGGACTTTGAAAAACAAACTGAGGGTTCTAGAGGGGAGGGGGGTGGGAGGATGGGTTAGCCTGGTGATGGGTATTAAAGAGGGCACGTTCTGCATGGAGCACTGGGTGTTATGCACAAACAATGAATCATGGAACACTACATCAAAAACTAATGATGTAATGTATGGTGATTAACATAACAATAAAAAAATTAGAGAAAAAATATCTCAAATAACAGAAAAAAAAAAGATGAAATTGTTTTATTTAACACATCTTTATATATATTTTTAACACGTCTGTTTCCCCATGATCAATTCCTAACAGTGGAAATTATGGGTCAAAATATATGAAATTTCCAATTACACTTCAGAATTGCCCTCTGACAGGTTTTACAGATCTTTATGTCCACGGGCAGCTTTTATTCTCATGCCCAGATATCCACATGTTCAGTTGCTCTAACATTCCCAATTCCCTATGTTTGATAGGGAAAGATGAATGTTGCTATCACTTTCATTTCTTTTATGACTAGTGAAGCTGAACTTCTTCTTTCAGATTCTTTAGTCAGAATGCAATAATTACCTTACATTTACCAATGCAGGATGGTGTATTTAAAACCGTGGGTAGGCTTAGGTCTTTGACGTTGTATGCAAGGCTGGATGAAATTTCTTCTTACCACAGTGGTAAGCTTTTTGGTGGCAGAAAAGTGGCTTTATATTTTGTAATGTATCTCTGTAAAATGGGACCACAATTCATGCTAAAACAAACAAACAATGAATGAATAAATGAGAAAGTAAAGGATTATATGTCTTAGGTCGTTCTCTTACTTCTGCACTTTCTGATTATCTCAATTATTTACAGGATTAGAAATAGAATTCATGCCATTTTTACTTTTTTTAGTGCCTAGCACCATGTTTAACAAATAGTAGGCACTAAATAATCATTTGTTGATTGGATACATGAATGAAGAAATAATAACTAGCATTGGTTTTATTGTGGATGGAATCTAATATCTTTGTGCACACTGTTTGAACAGATTTGTCTCCATGTATTTTTAACATTTTTTATGTTCTTTTATCAAGCTATCAGTAATGCTAGAAATATTTTCTCCATTTTATTTTGGTTCTAACAGGAAATTTCGAGATTTTTGCTCCATGTTTAGAGTTTTGCCATTTGATTTTACACGTGAATTAAATTGTGATTGCAGTGTGTAACACTAAACATTAACTGAGAATATCCTTCAAAATGACAAACTTCATGTGCTTAAAACAAATCCATCAATGCTGATTTGAGACTTTGTATCCATCTAAGAAATGCCTATAAAGCACATAATTATATTATGTTAAAAGTACATAATACTCAAATTTGTTGTGAGTTATTGTACTTGACTTCCTAAAGGGCTGACTTACATGACCAAATATCAGCAAATGCCAAGGAATACACCTTATTTTATCAGCCCCATGACAGAGGAGGACTGGGCAAGAAATAGGCTCATTAAGGAGAACAGTCTCCAGTGGATTCCCTCCAAAGCTTTGGTGATTGGAAACCCAATCAGCACTTTAGCAGTAAGTTGGTTGCAATGTGAGGAAACTTGGTCAAGGCTTCTGAAACTATCATTCCTTATAGGTCATGAAGTAATGAATTTTATTCTGGTTTTAGCTGGGTTATAAATACCATCATCCTCTCTTATCACCTGGTGGTAGGATCTTCTATTTCTCATCAACTATTCATCAGCCAAAGTTCAAAGCCTGGGATGAACACCCAGATTCATCCTTTGGGCAACTCTCTATGCAGATAACAAAGCAAAATCAAGAATGTTGGCCTAAATTATTAGCCATTAGGGAATACTCTTCTGACTACACATTTTGCCATTTGGTGTGTAATAGGTAGTTCACAGAACACAGCAGGCTCCCCAACATCAATCTCAATTCTAAGCATCCTCACGGAGGGATTAAGACACATCTGGGCATGCCCAGTGGGTAAGTAGCTAGGCTCTTGAGGGTACTCTTGGCACAAAAGTTTTTGCCTACTGAGAAGAGAAATGGCATAAGCTTTGTCTAAGAGCAATTCCCTAGCATCAGAGAGAAAGAGTGATTTGGAGAAATCTGTAGCTGAGTGTTGTGGGCTGAATTTTGCCCCTAAATTCATCTGTTGAAGTTCTAATTCCCAGCCCCCCAGAATGCGACTCTATTTGGAGGCAGGACCTTTAAAAGGTAATTAAGGCTGTTGGGAGGAAAAATTGTCCTTCTGCTAATGAGGTTCAGTGATTGGGGACCTCGGAATTAACTGACAATAGACAGACTAACAGGAGAAAAGACAAGGTTTTTTCATACTGTGCACTCAGAAATGAGTAACCCCTGAATAGGCAGAAGTAAAGGGGTATATGCCAATTAACGAAAGTTGGGGGGGATTGTTATAGGGCTGCAGTGGGAAAGTATGGGAGGTTCAATTGGACATTTTAATGCTAATGACAATGGGCAGTTTCCTTCCAGATGAAAGCTCCTTTAGAGGGTGTGGTTTATGGCAACTGAATTTGTACTACAGGTGCTGATAAACTCAGTCTTTTCCCCAGCAGGAAACTCTCTCTGTGGGAGTCACTGGAACCTGTATTTTCAGGAGGTCTGCTAAAGTTTAGATGTTTCTTTCCCTGGCTGTGGATTGTTCATGTGTTCGGTTTAGAGTAATCTTCATACCACTTTGGTGGGCTAGTAATCCCTTCAAGGTTAAATGAAGTCATTTGGGTGGGTCCTAATTCAATATGAATGGTGTCCTTACAAAAAGAGGAGACGCAGACTCACAGAGAAAGAATACCATGTGAATATAAGAATAAGCTATCTACAAGCCAAGGAGAGAGGCTTCGGAAGAAACCAACCCTGCTAACATTTTGATCTTAGATTTCAGGCCCCCAGAACTATGAGAAAATAAATTTCTGTTGTTTAAGCCACCCAGTCTGTGGCGCTTTGTTATGGCAGCCTCAGAGAACGAATACACTCAGGGGTTTGGTTTTGTTGTTGTTGTTTTGTTTTGTTTCTGATTCTTATAAATTCTGTCAAAAAGAAACAAAGTCTTCATGGCAAGGATAAAATTAAAAAAAAATTCACTCACAAAGTTTCTGTGAAATGTTGCGTATTCAGAAAGGCCTTTTTTGTTTTTGTTTGTGTTAAGAAAGGCCTTTTGCTAAGGTCAAGTGGAAATTTGGTGAGAAAGAATTAACCCACATTAGCACAGGGCTGTCAGTTCTGAAAGGCATTGCTAAAGTACCACCTGGGGGAAGGGGTTATTAACAGCAAGAGGCACCATTATTAAGAGCAGGCAATTAGTTAGGTTCTAACAGGATACTGGAGTTCAGCAAATTAGGAAATCATGACCAGCTCTTAGGACAGTCAGAGGCCTGTCCTGGCAGCACTTAGCACGGGAAGCAGGATCCAACCAGAGAGGCCCAAGATGGTGAATGCCATGACAGGAAACTCCTGACCAAATTAGGAAAAAAAAGCTGAAACCCTGCTTCCCTGACCCAAGTAATGAATATCCCCCCCTCCTTGACAACCCCCCCCACCCCCGCCCCGCCAGTTAACAACTGTCAACAAAAGATAGAAACCCATCCCTCAGGGTGTGCAGCATATAAAATTGGTAAAATCTGAATAAGGTTGGTGGATAGTATCAATGTCATTTTCCTGGTTACACAAGATGCTATCTCTGCGGGGGAAGCTGAAGGGAACCCAGATTTGTCTGTAACATTCCTTATAACTGCATGTGAATTTATAGTTAACTCAAATAAAATGCTTAATTAAAAAATGGATGCTTATGAACTTTCTTTTTTTAGTATGAACCTGTAAATAGGTTATATTTTCTCTGATTCTATATAATTTTGTATCATTTTGGTAGTCTGGACTATTTCCATCTCTAGTGATAAACAATTCATATAAAAGAGTTAGCAAGCAATTAGACTTCATTAATTAGAAAATTAATATTATGAATATGAATCAGCTCAAAATGAAAACACTTACCCTTTGTGTCTAGAAAATTTATCTTTCTACCTCATCCAGGAATTGGCTCTACAGTGCATGAGTTCATAACCAGATAAAAGTAAAAATTTCCAGAATCTTGGCACACTCAATTATTATTTCACAGAAACATTCTTAAGTTGTAGAAACCTTAGAAATTGAAAACCAGCTTTGGTTGTGAGTTTCCTGTGAAACCAAGAAGCAATGACGACTGTAATTATAACTAATGACTGAAATTCCTGTTTAATAAAAAGGTAGATATGCCTGTCATAGGTAAAGATGATTTTTAATAAATATTTTGTTTTAGAATAGTTTTAGAGTTACAGAAAACTTGTAAAAATAGTACAGAAAGCCCGCACATACCCAACACCCAATTTCTTCTATGATTAACACCTTACATTATTATGGTACATGTGTCACAATTAATGAACTAACATTGATGCATTATTATTAACTAACATCTATACTTTATTCAGATGCCCACTTTCTGTCTCAGCATCCCTAAATATACATCATATTTAGTTGTCATGTCGGCTTAGGCATGACCTCTTGGCTATGATAGTTTTTCAGGTTTTTCTTGGTTTTACTGACCTTGTCTTGATCAGCTGTGAGGACCTAGCAGGTATTTTGAAGAATTCCCCCTACTGGGCATTTGTCTGACTTTTTTTTTTTTTTTTTTTTTTTCACAATTAGACTGGGGTTATGGGTTTGGGTGAGGAAGACCAGAAGTAAAGTGGGATTCTCATCACAGCATGTCTAAGATATTAATATGATTTTGACACCTGAAATTTAAATGTGAGGGAATCCAACAGCTCTAGAGAGGCAGCCCAGAGGAGTGGGCTGTGGTCTCGGTTCTAAGAGAAATAGCTGGGTTACTGACCCATAAGTTTGCCTTCTCTATGCTCCTGTTTATTCATCTAAAGACGAAATTTTCTTCCATTCCTAAAATTCTGTTACATCAGCCAAGGGCATTGAGGCTGTTCTGTTGGAATAGATCTCATGCATTTCCTTAGAATCTGGGCCATCTTCTTTGAACAGACATTTGTGTAATTCATGAAATGTTGGTAAGAAGAATGGGCACAGGCCTGCCTCCTAAGTCAAGTTGCACTGTACTATAAAGCAGAGCACCTACTGTTTGCCTAGTGGAAAATACTATGAGTACCCAAATAGGAATTTAGTTCAAAAAATGAAATGGATCCTTCCTCCATACTTCCTCTGCTTTGCCATCCCTCCTGCTTCCCTATCACAATGATCACATATCCATGCCTGAGTTAAAGCCAACCTTTGGCTCCTGCAAGTTCAAGAACAAAGATTCTATTTAACTAAATTTAAATGGCTATCATACTTAATTGATACATATGTATTTGTTTCCATTTACACACAGAAGTTAAAATCAGATTTGCTGAGAAGCACCATAGCTGAAAACTTTTAAGTATTCCTCTTTCTTTCTTTCTTTCTTTCTTTCTTATTCCTCTCACCATCCAGTACAGTTTCTAAAAAGCCCTAAAAAGGTAGTAGGACAAAGGAAATCAAAAGAAAAGGACTTGGAAGGTCAACAAATTGGGTCATCTGTCTGTGATAAACTGAGAATGTTACTGTGCTAAGCTGTGTCATACCCATATCCCTCAACCTTGCAGAACTTGAGAGGCTTTGTCCTTCACACATGGTCACTGATAGCAAATCACTAGGAGAAATCTAAGCAAAGCATAGCCCAGATTCCTGCATTGTTCAGAAAGTTTGACAAATACAGATGGTGTATTCTTTTTTTTTTAATTTTTTTATCAACATATAATGTATTATTTGTTTCAGGGATACAGGTCTGTGATTCATCAGTCTTACACAATTCACAGTGCTCACCATAGCACACACTCTCCCCAATGTCCATCACCCAGCCACCCCATCCCTCCCACCCCCCACCACTCCAGCAACCCTGTTTGTCTCCTGAGATTAAGGTCTCTTATGGTTTGTCTCCCTCTCTGGTTTTGTCTTGTTTCATTTTTCCCTCCCTTCCCCTATGATCCTCTGTCTTGTTTCTCAAAATCCTCGTATCAATGAGATTATATCATACTTATCTTTCTCTGATTGACTTATTTCACTTAGCATAATACCCTCTAGTCCAGATGGTGTCTTCTGAGAGGTAGATAAAAACATCAGTTTTCCTCTAGTGGAAAACAGCTATACTAAAGCAGACAGAAAATTCTCCCTGACATTTGGAAAATATGAGTGTCCACAGATGGGAGGAACAGTCTATTGGCAGTAGCATTAAATTTCTATATTTTAAATAGGCAAATGGCCAATTCCAGGCTGCGTACTATGCATGTACGCATTGTTTGCTAATCATTCTTCTGAAATAGAATGTTTTATCTATTTCCATTAAAATTTTTATTTCTCTTAGCTTTTTGTATAACACGATCTTTTTTTTTTTTTTTTTTTTAATTATTCTGAACTAATCTTTGACCTTTAGGAGTGACTTTAACATTTAGACAGAAAGTCATGGCAGGAAAACTTCTGCTTTGACAGCTTAGGTCTTCCCCCCCTATTTTTAAAAAACAAATTTTTTTTTTTTTTGCTTTTTTTGAGGTATATTTGACACCACAAAATTGTATATATTTAAAGTGGACAACATGATGATTCGATATACAGATACATTGTGAAGTATTTACAACAACCAAGTTAACTAACACATCATCACTCACACAGTGTGTGTGGTAAGAATACTTAAGATTTGTTTTTTTAGCAAATTCAAGTATACAATACAGTGTGATTATTAACTATAGTCACCATGTTGTACATTAGATCTATAGAACTTACTTGTCTTATAACTGAAAGTTTATACCCTTTGACCAACATCTCACCATTTCCGCTAACCCCCCACTAGACCCTGGCAACCCCCATTTCTACTCTTTTTGAGTTCAACTTTTTTTGTTTTGATTGCTTTTATGTCAGATCTGTCCTCATCTCATCGGGTAAATGTTGCCACTGTTCAAATTGTGAAAACCATTATTCTAGACATCATCCATGAAGCGATATTTATTAATGTCTTTGCTGGCTTCTCCTCTATTTAAAGGCATAATGTTGGTGAGTTAAAAGGCTCAGTCCTGGACCTTCCATCATTTTTTGGCCTGAATTTTCTCACTAGGGGAATTTATTTGCTCCCATGGCTTTAAATACAATCTGTAGATATTTTGTCTTTCTTTTCTTTCCTTCAAAGCTCACATCCAAAGCATAAGTGAGTTCCTATGACTCTACTTTCAAAATATATTCCGAATCCATTTCTTCATTTTATTTACTCTGTGGCCGCCCTAATGCAAGTCACCATTATCTCTCTTTAAATTTTTAATTCAAGTATAATTGACATACAATATCTTAGTTTCAAATATACTACACAGTGATCTCACCATTATCTCTTGGCAACTACTGCAGATGACCTCTTAACTGGTCTCTCTGCTTCTGTTCTTTCCCTAATAATGTTTATTCTCTTTATTTTTTTTTTAAGATTTTATTTATTTATATGGGTTGGGGGGAAGAACAGATTGAGAGAGATAAGCGGACTCCGCTGAGTGAGGAGCCCTGCTTGGGGCTTGATCCCATGACCCTGAGATCATGACCTGAGCTGAAATCAAGAGTCAGATGCTTAACCAACTGAGCCACCCAGGTGCCCCACATGTATTCTCATTATAGCAAGAAATATTTTAAAAACCAAAACAAAACCAACAAATCATAAGTTAGATTATACTACCCCGCTGCTTAAAGGCCACCAATGGCTTCTTGTTACATTTTAATAAAATCCAAATTCTATGTTTATCCAAATCCAAGTTTCCTATACTGACCTACAAAACTCTATATGATCTGGCCTCTGCCTACTTTGCCAATCCTATTTCCTACCACTTTCTCCTTTGCCCCCTAACTTCAGTCATAGTGGTTTTCTTTCTTTTCCTTAAACATGGCAACCTGTTCCTGTCTACATTCACTGGTTTCTCTACCAGAAATTCTCTGACTCTAGATACAGATGACTGTCCTCTTCCAACCAAAGTGGTATCACTCACCCTCCACCTCCACTCACTATATAGTATTAACACCTGGTTTTCTTTTCCTTAGGACACTCTGAATTGTCTTATTTTCTGCCAACATACTCTAGGAGGTAAGTGTTATAAGTTCAGGTACCTTGCTGGTTTCTTTCATTCATCCACCCACAGAATCCATAACAGGGCCAGGCATTAGGTAGGCACTCAATAGTTAGTTTCAACTGAATTACTGAAAAGTATGTTTGGAAGTCCTATTGGTCCTGGATCCTCACTTTCTTCAGTGTTTTAAAAGACTGACAAGCCATTTTATTGTTATTTACATTTCTAATTATATAACTTTGATGTGTGTGCAACTTAGGTGTCACTAATCATTATTTCATAACGTTTGGATGTTTCACCATCACCATCATAAGGCTCCAGGCTCTAAGCACTTTGGGGCATTGTGGCAGAATTGCATTGCATATATAGACTGTCCGCAGGTGAAGTGCTCTTACTAATGAAGCCATGTTCTCTTGTCAGAGAAGGGAAGACTGACTGAGTGCAGGCAATGGAAATTTCCTCCCTCTCTTCTGAAGTCTGAAGCTAAGTTCGTTAAGATTTAGTTTCTTATGTGTCTTTGGAAACTCAGACAATCCTTTTTGTCCTGTTTCCTCACTAGGTTGAGACATCTGACTGACTCTTGCAATATAATCTTAGACAGCTCACCCAGCATGAGCTCCTAGGCATCCAGGGACCCTCCACTTTATTTGAAACTCCTGACCCCACACTAGTGATCTCTTGAGTTCTCACAGCCTCACTTACTTTTCCTATGTCCAGGAAGACATTTTCATTTTTATTTTATTCTATCTTATTTTTTTATTTCAAGTTTTTATTTAAATTCCAATTAGTTAACATACAGGGCAATATTGGTTTCAGTAGTAGAATTTTGTGATTCATCACTTACATACAACATAAAAAATGAATTCATTTATTATCTCAATGCTCACACTCCCTGGAATTCCATATATGCATCCATTGGTTACTAAAGTCTATACTTTCTCTCTGAAGCCAAACAGAAACCTAAGTGTTCAACTGCAACTTCAATGCACATGTATCCTGCTCGCCCCTAAACTCTCCAATTCTCTTCAATTCACAAAAGACGACTCAATAATGCAGAAGGTGTCTAAATTGAAAATTCACATCCAAGTGTCTGCATTCTAGAGTTTCACTTCTGTATTCCTCCTCCTCAGCCAAAATACAGCAATATCAAGAAAATTGAGGAAAATTATGAATATTTGCTCAAACCTAAACTTCCTACTCAACACTCTAGTATCTCCATTAGTCCCTAAAAATCTGCATTAGGAAAGATTATTAACAACCTTTTCATAGTAAAAATAAAATTATAACAATTATGGAACATTTGTGTTCTGAGTGTTGCCCACATGTAGAGAAAAAACTTTCTGTGTACAATTTCTCCTATTTTTCCTCTTCCTTGTCCAACAATAAAATTTTCTTCTTTTCAAGACCAGGAAATGATTTTGAGTTAAAAAAGAATAGGGAAGAAGTTGGTGTTTTAACTAAAATTTCTTTAGGGTGATGACTAGTAGCTACTTAAGGAAATGTATACGAGGGTGAGAAAAATCTAGATATGGATTTAAGAAGTACTAACTCTTACATGTTAATAAGCCTTTTTTTCTTACTGACACTTCTGACATAGAATGTGTGAGTTTTCCACTCCAAGAAATTCTCTAATTCTCTGCAGGCACCAACTGAATGCTCTATAATTTAATTCAGTTCTTGCACTATCCAAAGTTAAAGCAGATACCAGAGGTTAAGAACTCAGTCCCACAAAAACTGTCCCCATTTCAGATGCAGTCCCTAGTCCCAAACTGTCACTTGTACTTCTGACCAATCAGCTATAAATAAGAGGTGCTAATTAAAACCCTTTGGGTTTGCATAATTTGTTGTAACAGCACACCAAACTCTGGAAAACACTTCATTTGTGTTTATAAGTTTATTATTATAAAGATATTATTATTAAGATATTATAAAGAATAGAAATAAACAGATGAAAAGGTACATAGGGTGAAGTCCAGAAGGAGCTTCTGTCCTTGTGGAGTTGAGTATGCTATCCTCCTGACACATGGTGGGTTTACCAGTCTGGAAGCTCTCTAAATCCCATAGTGTAGGGGGTTTTGTGGAGATTTCTTTATGTAGGCATGATTGATTAAATCATTGGTCATTGGTGATTAACTATAAGATTCAACCATCTAATCATTCCTTGGTCTTTCTGGCAACCAGCTCCCTTCCTGAAGCTACTAGGGGCCCCTGCCACCAGTCAACTCATTAGCATATAAAAAGACACTCATCATTTCTGATATTCCAAAGGCCTTAGAAGTTCTTGTATTGGAACCAGAGACTAAAACGACATATTAAAACAAAAAATGCTTCTTTCATCCCAAACAAGGGTTTTAGGAGCGCTGTGCCAGGAATCAGGGATCAAGACCAATTATAAACTTCTCATAATATCACAACATCAGGATGTTTTGACAGAGACATGTATGTATTAGGAAATGTAAAAGGAAATCATGTGTGAAATATTTTACTTGTCACAAAGTATCTGACAGAAAATGTGTAAACTTTAAGAAGGCAGCTATCAGCCACGGGTGAGGCCCTCCTTCTTCAACCACAGTTATCGTGTTCTCTTTGTCTCCCCAGAACTTCTGAGTAGGCAAGGTGCTTTTGTTGTCCACATGTCCCCAGAATCCAAGCTAGGTCTGATAAATCACACAGGGCGGTGAAGAAGCCCCCAGAAGGGTCAGGCCTACACTTGGCACATAAGCTTTAGAGCTCAGCACAGAAGATAGATTCAAGTCAGTGAAAATAGGTTCTAAGCTAAAAAGACCATAATCTGGAAATGTGAATAGTTATCAAAAATTTATCTACCGGGGCGCCTGGGTGGCTCAGTCGTTAAGCGTCTGCTTTCGGCTCAGGTCATGATTCCAGGTCCTGGGATCGAGCCCTGCATCGGGCTCCCTGCTCCGCGGGAGGCCTGCTTCTCCCTCTCCCACTCCCCTGCTTGTGTTCCCTCTCTCGCTGTGTCTCTCTCTCTGTCAAATAAATAAATAAAATCTTTAAAAAAAAAAAAAAATTATCTACTTAATTTCCCTTATCTGACTTTTCACCCAATGTTCCTTCCTTCCTCCTTTCTCTGCTACATTCTACTTTCTCCTTCCTCCCTCTTCTTCTTTTCCACCCAGGTAATTATTTAGCATGCTCATTCAAGTCAACCATGCCATATAAAGAAGCAAGCTTCTCAGTCTTCAGTTATCTGCAAAACATTCTTAGTTATTGAGTTTAGGGGATGTATTAATTTTTTGTTATTGTACAACAAATAACCACAAATGTAATGACTTAAAGTGATACACATTAATTATTTTATAGTTTTTGTGGATCAGGAGCCTAGAAACAATTGAACTGAGTCCTCTAGTTAGAATCTCATCATCAAGGTGTTGGCCAGGATGCATTCTTATCTGGAGACTCTATGGGGAAGAATTTGCTGTGAAGTTCACTCAGGTTGTCGGCAGAATTTTTTTTTTTTTTCCCATTTCATTATAGGACTGAAGGCCTTTGCTGCTTGCATGAATTGGTAATGCAATGTAATGAGGCTTCCTATAGTTCTTTGCTATGTTGTCTTCCCAACATAGCCACTTATTTAACCAAGCCAATGAGGAGAGAAAGAAAAGGCCTTGCATACTGTAATATAACCACAAGATTGATAACTCATCACTGTTGCAATATTCCATTGGCTAGAACCAAGTCATAGGTTCTACTCACCCTCAAAGGGAGGGGACTATACAAAATCACAAATATTAGGAGATGGGGATCATGGAAAGCCAACTTATATTCTGTCTACCACAGGAAAGATTGGGAACACTAAAAAAATTACATAGAAGTTTTATGGTTTCAGGTATTTCATTCAAATCTTCAATTCATTTGGAGTTAATATTTGTGTATGGTGTAAGATAGTAAGACCTGAATCCATAAAATTCCTAGAAGAAAACATAGGTGGTAACCTCTATGAAATAGGTATTGGGTAGGATGTTTTTAATCTGACACCAAAAGCAAAAGCAACAAAAGCAAAAACAAATAAGTGCTACTACATCATAATAAAAAGCTTCTGCACAGCAAAGGAAACAATCAGCAAAATAAAAAGTTAACCTACTGAATGGGAGAAAATATTTGCAAATTCTATATCTGATTTGGGGTTAATATCCAAAATACATAAAGAACTCATACAACTCAATAGCAAAAAAAGCTCAAACAACCTGATTAAAAAATGGGCAGGAGATCTGAATAAATATTTTTTTTCCAAAAAAGACATGCAGATGGTCAAAAGGTACATGAAAGAATACTCAACATCATCGATCATCAGGGAAATGCAAATCAAAACCACAGTGAGGTACTACTTCATACCTATTAGAATGGCTTTTATCAAAAAGATAAGAAATAACAAGTGTTGGCAAGGAAATGGAGTAAACAGAAACCTCATGCACTGTTGGTGGGAATATGAACACAACCCTCTCATCAAACCTATTGAAGTCAAGAGCCTAAGAGATCAAGTGCCCATATTTATTAAAATATTGTGACTACCAGAAAAGCTATACCATGTCTACTGAAAATTTAAACTCCAGTGGATCTTAAAAGAATTATTCTAAGCTGTGCTCATAATTCTACCCATTTTTCATTGTAAAGAAAAAATTCCCAGAGGTGATAAAGCCAAACAGAAAATATGCACTGAAATTCAAATAATTTACCACCTCTACAGAAATATATATCATTTTTCACCTACAGATACTAGATTTTTTAAACTATTTTTTCCTTCCCACAGGTATCTGTACTAGCACAAATGCATGAATCTACACATTAATGTATTCAAGACCATGTATAATGTATTTCAAAATTAATAGCTGGCAAATGATATACACCAATACACATTGATCAACGTCCCTACAGTGCTCAAGTCCCAAATGAGTAGGTTCAGAAAATAAAACTTTAATGTAAAAGATCATACAAATATTTAATCAAGGTTATCTTAGGTTCTTTCCTATTAATTATTCCCTCTTTACATATCTGAGAGTGGGGATGTGCAGTTATGCCACCTAAACACTGCTCTGATTTATTTCCTCCTCTCCATCTTAGTTATCACATCTGGGCTATGATCATTGTCCACCACTTTTTATCTTGCCACATTGTAGTCCATGCTTTGCACAATCATGAATGTGATTTTCTCATTAAAAACCTTCAGTGGCTTCTCATTACCTACAAGGGAAAGCCCAAATTACTTGGCATGACATAAAGACTCTTCCCTTACTGACCTCAATTTGCCTTTCAGTATCGCCTTGTTGCTCTCTGTCTAGCCACACAGAACTCCACTCTCTCATCTCTAAACACATGGTATTTTTGCATGATTCTTTCTCTTTAAAAAAATACCTTTTACATAAGTTGTTCATGAAGCCAGTTCTCTTCTCTTTGTTCTTTTGTGTTGATCTCTTATGCATCTGGCAAAACCAAACTGAAATGTCCCCTGCCTTGTTGACAAGAGGTGCCTTCTCCACCTTTCCCAGGTATTAAAAAAAGCCTTCTTATGGCACTTTAATAAGATACACATAATTGAACTATAGTGTACTTACTTGTCAGTCCCCTAACTAGACTGTGAACTGTTCAAAACAGGGAGTTTATCTTATTTTTCTTTTATTCCAAGTGCTTTCTATGGTGGTGTCTGTTCCATGGTGTCAAAGTTCTATAATTATATATTAAATTAATATTTTATTTTGTCCATATCTCAGGTTGATTGGTTTTTTGAACCACTATTCATTTTTATAATTAAGATATAATACATATATCTTTCTCTATTTAGTCAACTGTGTTGTTTTTTCCTATTGAGAAAATACAGAGATGTTTTAATAAATACATTTTTTAATTCTTCAAATATAAATTCATCAAACATTTATTGATCATACTATACTTAAAAATTCATTTACTGTACCCTTACCATACTTAAGACACTGCTTAAACGCTGGGAATAATCTCATTGTCTAAATGTAAAGAGACAAAAGATAAATATAAATCCAAAAAACTACACTATATTCAGTGCTGGGCTAGAGATATTTATTAAATACTTGCAAATATTTGCATGGGAGTATAGAAGAATAAGTGATTAATTATGATTAAAGAATTCAAAGAATAAATCACTAGTGTGTTGGCATTCAGGCTGTGTCTTAAAAGACACATCAACAACTTCGAAGTATGGGGGTGGGGGGTCCTAGAGATGCCACGCACAAACATATATAGACATGGAAGAAGTAGGAGTTTAGAGCAAAAGGGATGGAGGTGGGAAAGTTAACTAACATAATTCCTTAAAGATAAGTGTGACTTTGGTTACATAAGGGGAAAGCACGGAAGGGAGTGGGAATTATACTACGTTGCCAACAGGAAAATTTCATAGTCTATCCCATTTGCCTTTCATTCAGTATCCATTCCCATTTTTATGCCCATATTAAACTTCCAAACAACAAAAAGAATAATATCATGCTTCCACTTAAAATGATACAGCTCTTCCTATACAAACCATGATGAGCTTAACTTCTTCCCCCAAAATGAAAACATGAAGTCCCAAAAGACACAATATTCGTATCTGTATTATGTTCTTTCCTCTTTTAATTGGTTACAATCCTGAATATTTTATAACCTAGAGACTAAATTATTAAATTAACTACCATCAATGCTCCTCATGAAAATACTCAGTTAAATGAAGAGGGAAAACTCAAACATAATAAATACATACATAAAAAAGAAGGGAAGAAACCATGCGTAGCTGTGATAGTCCTCATCTCTATAATTGGTTAGGAGGCCACAGATGATATTAATTCCATCCCTTGGACCTAAGAGCTCTTGGTAGAGCCCAGAGTTACATTAATGGGGATCACACATTCTGTGAATATGTCGTTAGGTGTAGGGCAGTGTTTATCAGCCTGAACACTGTTGACATTGTGGACTGGATTCTTCTCAGTTTTAAGAGCTGTACTGTGCATTGTAGAATGTTTAGCAGCATCCCTGCCCTCTACTTTGCACACCAGTAGCATCTCCAGAGTCCATGAAAATAAAAAATGTCTGCAGGGATTACCAGATGTCTTTGGGGGCAGTGGGGAGGAAGCAAAATCACACCTAATTGAAAATACTGTGTAGAATGATAAGAACAACTCCCTTCTCACTCCTTGTTTCCTAAACCTATATGCACTGCCATTGTCTCAAAACATACATCAAAACTTTATAGGGCAGCTCAGAATCCTTACATTGTCTGTCATCCAGGTAGAGATATGACTGAGCCATTACTAGGCTATTCCACCATTTCATTAAGCCAACTGATGGGATATGTGATGACACCTGTGAATCTCATGAGTGTTAATTTTTTTCCTCACCTCTTTTACTGCAAAATAAGTTCTTTTCTGAGAAAGTTGTGTAGGATACCACAATGGCAAATAAGGTATTCAGTAACTCCACAGTTGGTGATACCGATAGAAGCAATGCAGGTAGGGAACACAAATTTGTACCCAGAGCAAGTGTTTGTTTGAGAATAAATTGTCACTGGTGCCTCTCTGTCACCAATCCACCACCAACCGGTTGGTTGATTCTCCGAGGAATGAAAATAAGGAGAGGGTTCAACAATGGTCTCTGCTCTTGACAGGTTGGACACTCAGCTGGTGGTTTAATAGCCAGATGAACCATCATGTAACCCCTCACAACCTCAGACTTGGGTGAGAAGAGAGATCAAAATGCTCACTGCACCTGGGAGCATTCTAGTTGGTTACAGGAGGAGAGCAGCACAGCAGGAAGTTGGGAGAGGGCTAGAGTTCTGACAATCCTATTTCTGTTGCTCTTTCCAAGGTCCAACCACAAGTTGACTTGTTTTCCCATTGCTTGCCTTTGTCTTCATTAATTTGACATTATAAAAAGAATTAAGGATTTGTAATTTGTTTAGACCTATGGCAGACTGACTTCCAGAAGTCCAAGATCACAGTTCAACAGAGCTTCGTTATTGCTGCAAGATAAGTAGATCGAGATATAATAGCTTACAACTCTAAGCAACTCAAATGGATACTGGAGAAGATGGCAGAGGAGTAGGGGACCCTATTCCAACTGGTCCCCGGAATTGAGCTGGATATCTACCAGACCACTCTGAACACCCACGAAATCAGCCTGAGATGTAAGAAGATAGATCTGGTTCTCTACAAACAGAATATCACAGGCAGTTGGTTTCGAGGTACGAAGCAGGGAGCCATGATACTGTGGGCAGATATTGGAGGATAAACGAAAGGGGGAGAGAGCCCAGCCATCGGGATCCTACACCGCTGGTGAGCGATAGCCTCCCGCACAGGGGACAGGGCACAGACTCAGAGAACGGTAGCGGTGGGGAAAGGACTATAGGGCAGCCCCCCAGACTGAAACCAGAGTGGTGGGGCTGTGCATAGAAACTGGGGGCAGCTGGCGGTTTTAGTGTCTCTGCCCTTTGTGCTTCTAAAACAGCCAGTGCCTTGCCTGTGACTTCTCCAAAGAAGACATACAAATGGCTAACAGACTCATGAAAAAATATTCGTCATCATTAGCTATCAGGGAAATTCAAATCAAAACCACATTGAGATACCACCTTACACCAGTTAGAATGGCAAAAATTGACAAGGCAAGAAACAACAAATGTTGGAGAGGTTGTGGAGAAAGGGGAACCCTCTTACACTGTTGGTGGGCATGCAAGTTGGTACAGCCACTTTGGAAAACAGTGTGGAGGTGCCTCAAAAAATTAAAAATAGAGCTACCCTATGACCCAGCAATTGCACTACTGGATATTTACCCCAAAGACACAGATGTAGTGAAAAGAAGGGCCATATGTACCCCGATGTTCATAGCAGGAATGTCCACAATAGCCAAACTGTGGAAAGAGCCGAGATGCCCTTCAACAGATGAATGGATAAAGAAGATGTGGTCCATATATACAATGGAATATTACTCAGCCATCAGAAAGGATCAATACCCAAATTTTACATCAACATGGATGGGACTGGAGGAGATTATGCTAAGTGAAATAAGTCAAGCAGAGAATGTCAATTATCATGTGGTTTCACTTATTTGTGGAACATAAGGAATAGCATGGAGGACATTAGGAGAAGGAAGGGAAAAATGGGCGGGGGGTATTGGAGGGATAGATGAACCATGAGAGACTATGGACTCTGAGAAACAAACTGAGGGTTTTATAGGGGAGGGGGGTGGGGGGATGTGTTAACCTGGTGTTGGGTATTAAGGAGGGCACATACTGCATGGAACACTGGGTGTTATATGAAAACAATGAATTGTGGATCACTACATCAAAAACTAATGATGTATTGTATGGTGACTAACATAACATAATAAAATAAAATTAAAAAAAAAAACATTGGGACAAAAAAAAGAGGAAAAAAATAAAAAAAAAAAAACAACTGAAATGTTTTTTGTCCAGTAAATAGAGAAACAAAATAGATTATCTTCATACAATGGAATACTATGCATCAATTAAAAGGAACAAACTTTTGATACACATAATAAAATGGATAGTATCTTAAAAATATCATACTAAGAGGAAAGAATCCAGAAACAAAACTACACATATTGTATGATGGCATCTATATGAAATTACAGAATTGGCAAAACTAATCTATAGGTGGGCAGAAACCAGATCAGTGGTTGTTGCTACACTTGGGGATGGCACAGATAAATGCAAAGAAGCATGAGCGATTTCTTTGGGATGACAGGAACTCATATCTTGATTAGTGTAGTGGTTACATGGGTAAATGTATTTTTTAAAATTCTTTAGTTTCTATACTAAAAATGGTGTATTTTTAATATAAATTTGCCTTAATTGAGTTGGCTTATAGAGAAGAAAAAAAACAGAGAAGGAAGAGCAAGCTTTAGAGGTGAAGGTAATGAACTCATGTTTTTCATTTTTTTTTTTTTAAAGATTTTATTTATTTGTTAGAGAGAGAGAGCGTGGGCGAGAGAGAGTGGGCGAGAGTACAAGCAGGGGGAGCTGCAGGCAGAGGGAGAAGCAGGCTCCCTGCTGAGCAAGGAGCCCGATGCGGGACTCGATCCCAGGACCCTGGGATCATGACCTGAGCCGAACGCAGCCGCTTAACCAACTGAGCCACCCAGGCGTCCCTGAACTCATGTTTTTCAAACATCCCAGTAGGCAGTTAAAAAAAATTACTTCAGGTTCCTAGAAACATATTGAGCAGAAATTTGACTGTAGGGTTTTATGCATTTAAAGCAGTAATTCTCAACCACAGGGTTGAGTCATGTTAGAGTCATTAGGGAGATGTTGGGTACACTAACACCTGGGTCTTACCCTCAGAAATTCTGATATAATTGGTTTGGAAAGAAGCATAGAATGTAGTTTTTTTTTTTTTTTTTAAGCAACCGGGTATTCGTCATGTGCAGTCAGGCTTAGATACTGTTAAAATAAAGAGTTATTAAAATTATGTATGTAGACAAGACTTTTTCAGAAAACTCATAAAATGAGAAAATGAATAAATATCATAGACTAGGGGATATTAATATTTGAAAGGTTAAAAATTTTAAGAGTAAGGAGTCTTTGGAAAAAGTCTTCTGATGGTGTGCTTATCAACAAAGACAATTAGAAGCTAATAAAATAATGTTAGGAATAATTTTATGCAAATTTGACAACTTAGAAAAAATGGACCAATTTTTGAAAAATACAACTCACCAAACCAACACAGGAAGAAACAGATTTATATTTATTATAGAAATTAAATTGTTATCAAAAGCCTCAGAAAAGAAAACTCCAGGCCCAGATGGTTTCAGTGGTGAATTATATAAAAAACATTCAAGAAGGAAATAGCACTAATCTTGCACAGATGATTTAGAGGAATAAATGTTCAGCTCATTCTGTGAGACCAATATAACAGTAAATACCAAAATCTGATAGATACTATTAAAAAAACAGAAAAATATTAAAGACCAATATGCCTCATGTATATAGATGAAAAAGTACTTTTAGAATATTAGCAGATTGGGGCCCCTGAGTGGCTCAGTCAGTTCAGTGTCTGCCTTTGGCTCAGGTCATGCTCTCAGGGTCCTGGGATTGAGTCCCATGACGGGCTCCCTGCTTGACGGGGAGTCTGCTTCTCCCTCTCCCTCTGTCCCCCTACTCGTGCTCTCTCTCTCACTCTCTCTCTACCTCAAATAAATAAAATCTTAAAAAAAAAATATTAGCAGATCAAATCCAATAGTACTTAATCCATAGTGAATTACCCCCTGAGCACAGGGACTGACTAGCACACAAGAGCTACATGGGATGGTGGAGAGCAGCTCCACAGAGTAAAGATGGGCATCTGGAAAA
Source organism: Phoca vitulina (assembly GCF_004348235.1). Lineage (NCBI taxonomy): Eukaryota > Metazoa > Chordata > Mammalia > Carnivora > Phocidae > Phoca > Phoca vitulina. The sequence continues at coordinate 30,798,705 of NW_022589717.1, read as the reverse complement.
GACAATAAACAAACAAACAAAAATAACAAGAGACTACAAATGGTATAATTTCTGATTATTTCTAATATAACTATACCTATTTTTGCTAGGGGCAATTAACCCTGATTTTAGAGATTTTTTTTCTCTTGAGGAAATGAATGTACCTCCCTGAATATAAGTGGAGAGGTGTCTAAGACAGAGAGAAAAATATGTCTTACTTAAAAGACTCCTAAATATTTAGAGAGTCGTATGAATAGGATCTTTAACTCCTGACCTTCATTCCATGACACTCCTTGAGTTAACATAATTAAACTTTCAAAAATTAGTTCTAATTTCTAAGTCTTGCTCATCCTCCACCATTAATGTGCACTTAATATATTCCTTACAAATCTGGTCATTATGACCTAATTACTACACAATGTCTTGCTTCTAAAGCAAGACACATTTAGATGATTTCTATCATCTCTGTAGGATGTAATCATCATAAAAACTGTCTTACCAATGGAAAGTATTACTTGTCTCTACTTTAAAAAACATACCATAATCATGACATCTAAATATAGCAACGTATAGCCAATTAAGCCTACTCTAAGTGGAACGTGTGAAGCTTCGAGAAATATGCACTTTTATGTCATTTCAGTAGCATTTCAGAACTTATATCTTGTGATCTGGGCATCCACTTGTCTATTTATCCTTTGCATTCTTGGCTGGTACCATAGAAATTTAAATTAAAACCATCATTTATGTGCTGAGTTTCTGTCAGGTTTAATCGAGTAACAAAATTGCCTAGTAGAAACTTCTTTTTGTATCAGTCTTCATCCTTATCCACAAATTGAAAAGAAAACCAAAAAGAAAAAAAAAAAAAGAAAAAGAAAAAGGCAATGAGATGTTGGACAGAACACTTGGCTGGTCAAGGCTTACTGCTTTAACATGACCTAAGGGAAGGAAGACAGAACCACTGCAAGTTATGCTAGCTTATTCCATAGCTCAGAGGAAGTAGCTATTTTAGCTTCAGTGTCAATAATGGAGCTAGATAGTATTTTGAAGTGTTACTCACTTGGAAAGAGATGGCTGGGGGGTGGCAGGGGGAGGTGGTGGAGTGGCAGGTGACAGGGGAAACTAGCGATAGGAAGGAAGGGAAAGGTAAGGTAAGAGACATAAAAGGATAAAATGATGAAGAAATAAAAATGACCAGCTGCTCTCTAGAATCTAGTGCTAGCAGGCAACAGTCATGGTAGGCTAGAGAATGGGGTAATAAAGAGTAACCCCCGAATCTCTGTGGCTTGATGCCACATACAAGCTGCATGCTCCATGCCTATCGTGGCCCCAGACTGGTGTAGCAGCTATTGTCTGGAACGTCCCTAGTTTTGGACCAGAGTAGCAAATGCACATCAGCTCTTAGTTTTCCCCGGGAAATGGCACTTCTCACTTTAGCCAATGCCGTTGGCTAAAAGAAAACACATGGCCATGCGTATTTTCAAGGAGGTAGGGAAACACTATTCTGACAACATGCCTTGTAGGAGATTCATACATATTTGGTTAAGTAACAGTCATATAGGATACTATTCTTGCCCCTACTGGGTAGTGAAGTGTATACTACACAGAGCACAGAGTGTGCGATTGATTACTCAGGACCCAATCTCCCTTTATTCCCCATCAATGATGAATAGTGGTTTCATTCAGACGATAATCTGAACACCTACACCCCACATTTTTTGTGTTCCTTTGTAGATAGAGGTAGTTATCGGCACAGTTTTGGCTAACAATACATGGAAGACGTTGCGTGGGCTTCTAGAAAGACTTTGTAAAATAGGCACGGTCTTAGCCAACTCCTGCTTTTCTTTCTTCCTTCCTTCTGGAAAACAGTTGTGATGTCAGAGGAATTGGGAAAAGAGACATCTTGCAACCATGAGAACAAGAGTAAGCCTGGGACACTAGTGGGAACGTGGTGCTAATCTACTTGTCCTGATTACCAACTTTCAAATTCCTCATTGTGTGAGATAAAAAAAACAAAATAAAAAACGAAACTGTATTTTGTTCAGCACTTTTAGCACTTTATTTCATATATGCTGCTGAAACTTCTTCTTAAAAAAAAGATTTTATTTATTTATTTGAGAGAGAGTACAAGGTGGGGGGAAGGGCAGAGGGAGAGGGACAAGCAGACTCCCTACTGAGCACAGAGCTGGATCCCAACACCCTGAGATCATGACCCAAGCGAAAATCAGAGGCTTAACCGACTGCGCCCCTGCTGAACCTATTTCTAAGTGATCTGAAATTTGAAACCAAGAGTGAGGTGAAATAAGCAACAGATTCTAAAGTACAGAACAGACTTAGTGAAGCCCTCGCAGTAAGCCTCCCCATTGTTATTACCCCTAAACTTTGTTCAGCCCTAGGGCAACAAAACCACCTTTTTTTTCCTCTGATGAATACCTAAAATCACTTTCCACACTGTTCATTCAGTCTTTTTGTTGTTCTGTGTCTTTCTTTTTCTTTTTCTTTTTTTAAATTTTATTTATTTATTTGAGAGAAAGAGAGTGAGAGAGAGAGTGCACAAACCAGGGGAGGGGCAGAGAAGCAGACTCCCTGCTGAGCAGGGAGCCCCATGAGGGACCCGATCCCAGGACCCCGGGATCATGACCAGAGCTAAAGGCAGACGCTTTCCCAACTGAGCCACCCAGGTGCCCTGTTGTTCTGTTTCTATGTCATGAAGCAAAGTGGAAAACTTGAGCACAGCAACAGCTTCTGACCACATTAGTTCTGAGATGTTCTCCTCACATTGATTGACTTTATTAAGTATGAGGGTTATCAATAAATTTTAGCTGTTTACCCTTTAAGCCACTTTCCCTCTTAGGACCTTACAATGCCTGGGCTGTTTCCATTTACACTGTGCCAGGATACACCCTACACTCCCTAAAGCCTACAGTTTGCTTTCAGATCATTTATTTACAAGACAAGCACATTAATGGTATCAGGTGATTCTAGGTGTGGAAGCAAATTCTCGAGACTAAGGGGGATGAAATGATGGAGAGACGAGTAGGTAGGGAGTTCTATTTCTCGAGTCACCAGTGGGAGAATCATGGAGTGAAAGTAGAAATTGACAGCTTTTGTATATTAAACTTTTTGGAAATGTCTCCAGGATTTTCTTTTCTTTTTTTTTTTTAAGATTTTATTTTTATTTATTTATTTGAGAGAGAGTGATCAAGAAAGAGAGCACAAGCCAGGGAAGAGGCAGAAGGAGAAGCAGACTCCTCGCTGAGCAAGGAGCCTGATTCCATCCCAGGACCCTGGGATCATGACCTGAGCCGAAGGCAGTCGCTTAACCAACTGAGCCACCCAGGCGCCCTTGATAGGTTTTCTTAATAAAAATGCTCTTTAGATATATTGTGTACTGTAACCAGGCTTCTCCCCTGTTTGTTATTCCTCTCTTATTGCTAGTAGAGTGCTCCACAGAGTAATGAAGAAAATGTTATGAAATGACTGGATTGAACCGCATTTTTGGGAAAATGAAAAAAAAAAAAAAGACCAGGAACTAGCTGAGTTCAGTGTTTTTCTGGGAAAAAGAGGGGGAAGTGCATGCATCTCTCTAATCCTTTAATAAATTATGCTATTTTGGGGATGTGTGTGTTATGGCATGACAGGTCAATTAAGATAAGTTCTATTAAAAATAAGAAAAATGTTATTAGTAAAAGAAAAATGTTGGCTTGAGATTGCCTCAGGGAAGAGATAAAGAGCACTCCTAGGATGTTTTGGCATATATCCTTCCACAAAAAAGATGTTCCACAATCACACTTCTAGAAAGAAAACATTTTCTTAAGGTTTCTCCTTACACCAAAGCAAACTTTTGTTTACACAATAGTATACTTCTATTTCTGCCCTTCCACTGAAAAGCAATTTGAAGTTCTCTAAAACAAATATTTTCAGAATTATGTTTTTAAAAGTATTGGTATCAAGCAAGAAAGTAAGATATATACAGAGGCAAACGCACAAACATGGCGCCGAAACCAAACAAAACTACAAAGGGAAAGCAGACTTCTATGAAGAAGCAAGTGCATAAGCCAGGTGCCATCCTGAGGGTATTTTCTGAAGCTCAAAATGACAAATTTCCATTGTGACAGTAATCGGAGATAGAGATTAGGTTCTGCATACGGTAGGGAGACCAATGGGTAACTCTATCCTTAAAGAAGGAATTTCAACGTTCACAAGCTAATGAGAAATAAACTCACTTTGCAGAAAGAGACAGTAAGAAAAACTAGCTAGTAACAATTATCATGCTAGGCAAAGGGAAAAAAAAATATTACATGAGAATTTGAAGCCATTATATGGCCCTCATGTGAGTTTTCAGGCCTCATGTGTGACAGAAAAAAAACCTCAATCAAGTAATTCTAAATAAATGATTCTAGGATTGTAGCACTTCCAGACAACTGGGAGAAAGAATAAATAAATTTCTTTATAGGAAGGTATTTTCCTCCTAAACTTCAAAAGATTGCATAGAGAGAATTCCAGCCACCATCCACTTTGCAATATAAAACAAAGCACACATTTCCATGCCAGAATACTGGTAAGGCAGTGAAGAAGTCAGGGGCCAAGATTCCAGAAAGAAGGGAAGTTCACAGTGGTGATCTCAAGATATGGTGTCGCTTTCCCCCTGAAGGTAAAAAAAAAAAAAAATACATTAGAAGCTGAACAAAGCTTTTGACAATCTCGCATTACTGGGGCCAAAGAAGCAGAGCACTGGTAATCACTCCAGGCTTTCAGAGACACCACAAAAAACTAATTTGTAAGAGTAAGAGTGGAACAGAATTGACAAGCACTTAAAAAGACCAAAGCTTCTCTTTAAAACAGATCAACGCCATATTATATTAAATTCTCCTGCCCCCACTTTCATGGCCTGACAGAAAAGGCAAATCTTCTCTGGAGGACAATGATATCATATAGAGTCTCAAATTAACTATAATTTTTCACACACAGTGTCTAACATTCAAAAGAGAAAGAAGGTGGCATTGAAAAAGGCAAAAATTGAACAGCAACCAAAAGAAAAAGAGAGCGAGTATAAATAGATTCACAAGATACCAGGGGGAAATAATTGCAAGGAAGAATAAAGAGCAACAAAAAGAATAAATATGTGGGTCAATTTAAATGAATATGAGTACATCACCAGGTATTCTACAGAAGACCTTCTAGCAAGTAACTAACTCTTTATCCTGGGGCAGGAGGAAATGTTTGGCAGACACATGTGGGTTTGGCGGAAAGAGAACAACCCCCCGCCCCCATCCAGTAATAACTAAAAGCAAGATGACATTTCTTAGATGACAGAAGTTCCTAAGTGAAATTTATGAAGCTCATATGTCAGAATCCCTTGGAGATGGAGTCCCATCCACACATACTAAAGCAAAACTTGTGGGCCTGAGTCCCCGGTAACTGCATATTTCATGTACCAGATAATTCTGCTGCATAGTGCCGTTTCATACAAACTTCTACTGAATAGGGGGTGGGTCCTTCTCTTTCCAGGGTGAGTTATTCTCTTTTATATAACTGAACCGGAAATGGAAACGTTCTTATCATCCTTCATTTGAAGATTCTTTAAACTTCTGGAATTCAGGACTTTATCACTGTTCTTGCTCCTTTACCCCTTGCAAGGTGCTACGCTGAGACCTCCGGCAAGAAGGGGAGAGGAACAAGGTCCAGTTCTAGTTTCAAAGATTTTAGAATCCCGGTGGGGCCACAAAAACAACTAGGATTTGGCCTTTTTGTAAAACGTTCTGAGGTTGACGACAAAATTACAATGTCCCTAGAGGGCAGTTCGACAAGGGTTGATTTCCATCAGACGTGTTTCTATTCATGAGTCTCTCTCACTTACTGCAGTTCACTCAACCAGGAGTAATCACATAGCCTGTGATGGGCACATCAATTTGTAGAAGCTCTAAATTTGAAATCATAATGATAGCAAATTAACATATGTGGGTGGTCAGAAATATAATTTGTCAATTCAGCAGCTGTGGAGTGGTCAAATTCAATCATGTTATGAATATAAGCATCTGATCTAAAGAGCAAAATATGATGCCTCCTACTCCATGTTTTCCCCTAGAAAAAGGCAAGAACTTCTGCAAATCTGTACTCCCTCTAGTCTCTCCATTCTCCCTCCACCAAATTTTGGCATTGAAGTAGCTGAGCAGTAGTTAATAATAGTACCGTATGGAACTGACTGCCTGCGTATAAACCTCAGCTCCACAGTTAATAGATCTGTGACTTGGAGCATATCAATTTATTCTTTAGGTCTTACTTTTCTCATCTGTAAAATGGGGATAATAGTACTACCTACCTCAAAACATTGTCATAAGAATTAAGTCAATATTGGTAAGTCAGCTAATGCCTGATAAATAATAAATACTATACAAGTAGCATTGTATTAAATAAGCAAATATTAGTATTGAAAGCTGTCTTGAATTTTGAATGAAAATTTCCATGGCTAAACACTTTAGTGTCCTTGCCAATGACCTTTCATCATTGTTAATTCTCATAGTGATATTCAGTTTTTTACTTACCCTCACTTCCCATATCCCATAACTTTCTCCTAAATTCATTCCCTTCTTAGTGGAATACATCCTCTGAGATTTCTTACAAAGAATATTTATGTGTGGTACACACACTTAATAGTTCATTTAGAACTTTTTCAGCCAACTGGATCATGAGTATATTTTAAAATAGTACATCATGACCAAACAGGGCTTATTCTAGAGAGAAGTTCCACATCAGAAAGATATACCAAGGTGGTTCTCCATACAGAATGAGTAACAGGGAAAAAAATCTACACAGTCCTCTCAATATGTACTGTCTATCTATTTATCCAACTATATCTTGCCATTCCGCTCATTTTTCAGCTGTCAACTTTGCCTTACTATCCTCTCTTCTAAGGACTATTCTGTGTTGTAGATACCAGGAACCTCATTTTCCAGAACCCCCTTCCCCACATAGTTTCAGGCCAAAGCCTGCCAAGGAGATCTTGCACAGTATTTGGAAAGCGAACCGGAGAAGAGGTTTTCATTCCAAAGAGGCTGTGGCAGCCAAACACCACGGCTTCACAGATTTCTTCACAAGTTCCTACTTGACTACTACAGACCAAGACCCAAACCTTGAGACAGCAATCGTTGGAATTTTCTGGCGAACTTGAGAGACTGGGAGACTCATTTGTTTCAGCGCCTCAGACTGAAGTCCTCAGTGACTCCTTGACCTCCCACTGCAGCTCTTCCCTCACCCAGCTTTTTTTATATTCATATTAGTCCAATTTCCTTAAAAAAAAAAAAAAAACCTTTATTACAATAGAGTAATTCCATTTTACTGACCCAAACAAGACAGATAAAAATGGTTAAAAATTAAAAAACTAGTTAAGAATGTTCTTCTGCTCATAAAAGTTATCTAAAAAATTCTATAAATATGTTTAAACAAATGTATACATTTAAATACATTTATTTTGGGGCGACTGGGTAACTCAGTCGTTAAGCGTCTGCCTTCGGCTCAGGTCATGATCCCAGGGTCCTGGGATCGAGCCCCACATCGGGCTCCCTGCTCGGCGGGAAGCCTGCTTCTCCCTCTCCCACTCCCCTGCTTGTGTTCCCTCTCTCACTGTCTCTCTCTCTGTCAAATAAATAAAATCTTAAAAAAAATAATAAATATATTTATTTTAAGGTCTGAAGTAAGATAATGATGTCCATTTATCACCACTACAGTTTAACAGAACTGGCCAGGAAATTAAATGACTTAAGGATTAGAGGTGAAGAGGCAAAGTATTCATTACTTGTAATATAAAAACATTTACACTAATGGAAGATAATTAGCAAACAATACAAAATGATGTAAGTACTATTTGTTACCTATAAAAAAATAATAGTATTTCTTTATACTACAAATAACCAATTATAAAATAAAATTTAAAATAATTTACCATTTGAATAGCAACAACTCACCCTTCAGAAATTAAAGTATAATTGAAAAGAATGCTGTTTAAATAGTGTGGCACCCCAGGTAGTAACAATAAGTAAGTAGTTCCTGGCTGTCCACCACCTGGCCTTAAAGCCAACAGCACATATTTTAGGAGTTGCTATGGCAACAACTGGCTTCTAGGTATCACTATAGCAGAGAACAACTCCAAACCCTCATTGTCTTATAGCGGTAAGTATTTATTACCTGAACATATAATATGAGAACTTGAGGGGGCTGTGGCTCTTCTGGGCAAAGCTACACTTCATGTGTCTTCTTATTTCAAGTCTCAGACTAAAGGAGTAGCCACTGAGACCTGTTTTTCTCATGGCAAAGGGCAGAAATTGGAGGAGGCAGAAATAAAGTGCAAAAGTTCATTTCAGGTGTCTGCTTGGACGTTATATAAATCACATCCACTCACATGCCGTTAGCCACGCAGAATCGGCAGAACAGGGAAGCATACCCCACCTACAGGAAGGCACGAGAAGTGCAGGGAAGGAACACGAGCACTAAAGAAACAACGGATGACCCCATGTGTCTAAAATGGTTAAGTCTAGAACAGGAAGCATTAAGTAACATTTTAGCTCTTATTTTTATTTTTATTTTGTTGAATTTCCATGATAACCCTGAGAAATATTTTATTATAAGAAAATGATGGTTCAGGGTAGCCAAATAACTTCAGGTTTTGAAATGGTAGCCCCAGGATTTAAATCCAGGTATCCTGATACCATAGAAAATGCATTCTCCTCAACCATACAGTGTGATCATATGGAAACTGATCACAGAGTTGACAGTGTCCTAGCAGACCAACTCCAGCTGTGAATTGGAAAACTCTAGTAGCTTAACCAAGCTTCAGTTGGTGAATTTTCTGTAGGTTATTGCTAATCCAAGTATATAAGTCCACCCTCTAAGCATAATTTTCTCAGTTCTTCCATAATTCTAGCAGAAAACCTGACAGATAATTAATGAAGCTTCACTATGTGGAAAACATAGGGAATAAATTCATTCATTGGTACTTTCGACCTACTTCACTTTTCATACCAGGACAATTTTTACTAATCTATCAAGTCAACTATTATCTGCTTCTCAGTAATGTTCTCATGTCAAAATATTAAATTAACATTCTAGTTTAACATATTTATCAAGCTTGAGAGTATACTCAGAGTAAATTTGCATTCTAGGGCCTGTTCACATCAGATTCTGATAAAATCTAGATTACGGTTAAGCAAACCTATGATACAAATATATAAAATCCTAACTTCATGCCCATTTTCTTCAGTAACATTCTCTTTGCAGGGTCTCATGAAGACTAAGTGTTATGGACTGAATGTTTGTATCCCTATAAAATTCACATTGAAACTCTAGCCCCTGATGTGATCGTATTTGGAAATGGGGACTTTGGGAGAGAATTAGCGTTAGATGAGGTCATGAGGATGGGGCTCTAATGAAGGAATTAGTGCCCCTACAGAAGAGACATCAGAGAGCTTTCTCTTTCTCCCCACGTACACATAGGAAGCGGTCATGTGAGCACACAGCAACATGGTAGCTATCTGCCAACCAGGAAGAGAACTCTCCCCAAAACCCAACCGTGGTGGCACCCTGATCTCCAGTCTCTGGAACATGAGAAAATATATTTCTGTCATTCCAGCTCTTCAGTCTATGGTATTTTGTTATAGCACCCCGAGCCAAGAGAGTGAGATAAATGAAAAACACCTGGCATAGAGTAGGAGGGTTTTTTTGGTTTTATTTTGTTTTGTTTTTAATGACAGCTGCTATTTTTTGAAGGGCAAGGGTAGGAGGAAAGATAAATGATGAATAAGCGCCACTGTCACTAATCTAAAAGTTTACAATTTGATTCTGAGTTTTTTGCATATAAAAAAAAAACGAAACAGCTAGAAAAACACTTAGTAGACTGTCTTTGGATTTTTTTTCACAGTGATCCCAAAATTTAAGAAGTCATCAAGATCCCCAGAGCCATATTTTTTCTTTTATTCATTCCTCTCTGAATTCCCTGATTCCTATATGCACTAATTCTTTCGATGAATATTTCTTGAGTTATCAATAGATGCCAGACAGCGTCAGTCACTAAAGCTGCAAAGCTAAATAGGTTATAGTAGACCATTTTCTCCGTCTACATTCTTATGTCGCCATTTCCATACCAACTCTTATCACTGAATTAGCAAATAGGCAGTGTGAGTCTCTTCATTATTCTTGTGGAAATGGATGCTGTTTATTTGAAGATTAGTGATTTTAAGATCTCATGTATAGTTTCATCTTCATCATGTTTTATCGAGAAAGAATATTGTGATTGGATTTTGGTTTTATAATGCATACCATTTAACCCCTCTTACTAAAGTTAAGAAAGATTCTCTAGTCCCACTTTTTTTTTAGCAATTTTAAAGGACATTATGCCATAAATATTGGGGTGGAAACTTTACTCCTCACTTTCATTTCTTTTGCTAGAAGTTCCCTTCGCGCCAACTCCTTCCTTATTTAATCATTCCTTGTAAAATCCACACATTTCTATGAATGACTTCAAATCCTTTGTAAAAGGCTTAGTATGGGGCTCCTGGGTGGCTCAGTCAGTTAAGCGTCTGCCTTCAGCTCAAGTCCTGATTCCAGGGTCCTGGGATCAAGTCCCATGTCAGGCTCCCTGCTCAGCTCAGAGTCTCTCTCTCCCTCTCCCCCTGCCCTTCCCCCTGCCCATGCTCTCTCTCTCATATAAATAAATAAAATCTTAAAAAAAAGTCTTAGTATAAATAAGAAAATTGTCTAGTGTGCCTCTTGGAGAATACAGGTGAGTGTAGCTATTTTTATAGATCATAATATTTAAGTTGTTTTCAATAGTTGACCTGGCTTATTTTTTTTATCTCAAAAGCAATTCCATAATTAAAATGAGCTCTAAGATCTTAAGAACTAACAGTATAGCAATGGTCTACATGAAATATTCAGAAAAGAAATGAGAGATAGATGTTAATTTTTCTCAGAAATTCAATCAATAAATATTTAATGGGTGTCTGACATCTTTAGGTAGAAATTATGCAAACTGTCATTAATAAATAACTATGAAAAGAAAAGTTTGCATAGTTAGAAAAGTAGGCAAGGCAATTTTTTGAAGTCACACCTCAAATTATATTCCCTAACCTCAAGGAATTTGGGGAATAAAAACTAACCTTTTTCCCACTGAATTTTGAAGGAACCCATAAGATTTCTTTAATATTTCCTCAAGTCAAGTAAGATTCCTACTATAAATCAATTTAGTTTATCACTTAAGTATTGTAGGTTTACTAGTCACAATTAAAACTGTAGGGTCCTAATTTGAATGAAATTGATGTTTACTGTCCTTTCAAGATATCAGCTCCTTAGCTGTAAGGTCTTCTTGATTTTTTTATTTTTGTTTTTTGTTTTTAGAGAGAGAGGGTGTGAGTGGAGGAAGGGCAGAGGGAGAGGGAGAGAGAGAATCTTAAACAGGCTCCACACCCAGTTAGGATCCCAACACGGGGCTCGATCTCATCACCCCGAGATCATGACCTGAGGCAAATTCAAGAGTCAGGTGCTTAGCCAAATGAGCCACCCTGGTGCCCCTATAAGGTTTTCTCATGAACCAACTAATTTTGATCCTCAAAATACTTAGAAAAATAGGGATCTTGTAGCATAGACAGAAGAAGTTTTAGTAATGTCTCTTTTTTTTTTTTTAAAGATTTTATTTATTTATTTGACAGAGAGAGGCACAACGAGAGAGGGAACACAAGCAGGGGGAGTGGGAGAGGGAGAAGCAGGCTTCCCGCCGAGCAGGGAGCCCGATGTGGGGCTCGATCCCAGGACCCCGAGATCATGACCTGAGCCGAAGGCAGACACTTAACAACTGAGCCACCCAGGCACCCTAGTAATGTCTCTTAACAATTATCTATCTGGCTGGCATTTTGAAAATTAGCCAAACAAGGGCAATAACTAAACAAAGAGGATAATGAAAGTCTTCCCCATAGACAGGGCTCAGTTTTACAGTGAACATCTGTAGAGGAACTGATATAAACTAAGCAAAAAAAGATGCCAATGAGACCTTCATTTCCACATAGTAGACCACTTTCCATTTTCAGGGAACATGCAGAAAATTAAAGCTTGAGCTGGTTGTATAAATCACTGGGCAGAGCAGAGCTGTAAGAGATTTTATCCTCAGGTGACCAAACTAAGGCATAAGGTCCTTACAGCTGAGCTGCAGTAATTATTCATAGATTCAACTACAAATTTCTAATCTTTCTGAAAAATGAGTTTGAATCATGCCTTCTAGGACAATCCCTGGTGTGTAGGAGGGAATAACAGCTCATAAATAACCTAGCATTTATTGCAAAGAAATATGGTCATTTAATTGTCAACCCTTGGTAAAAGCCAAAGGCAAAGCACCAGAAATTAACTAAAAAAAAAAAAAAAAAAAAAAATTTATGAGAAAGTAAGTTAATATGGGCTATGCATGTAACTTTATACTTGGCTAATGCTAAATTTAAAAGTTTGTGTCCCCGCAAAATCCATATGTTGAAATCCTAATGCCTACTGTGATGGTATTAGGAAGTGGGGCTTTTGGAAGGTTCTTAGATCATGAGGGGGAAAGCTTTATAAATGAGATTAGTACTCTCATAAAAGAGGTCCCTGAGAAGTTCCCAGCACTTTCTTCTATATAAGGACACAACAAGAAGTCAGCAATCCTGAGAAAGGTCCTCACTCAAAAATGCTGGCACCTTGAACTTGGGCTTCCAGACTCCAGAACTATGAGAAATAAATGTCTGTTGTTTATAAGCCACCTAGTCTGTGGTTTTTTGTTACAAGCAGGCTGAACAGACTAGGACAATTAGTACCTAAGAATCATAGCAGAATGACTAGTCTTAAAATAGCTTCTCGGGGTATAAAATTGTAAACATCCAATTTTTTTATTTCTTGCTTTATAGTTATCTGCTCAAGACCATCACCTTCAATAAATATCCACCCCAGTCATTGCTCATAATAAGATGATAGAAATACTTAGTAATAATGATAACAGTAAAACTAACACTTGAACACACTATGGGCCAAGTACTGTTTCAAGTCCTTCCCATGTATTAACTCAAGCAATTCTAATAACAAACTGAGGGAGTGCTGGTATTTATTAGCCTCTTTCCTTAGAGAGGTTTATATACTTTCCCAGTGTCACACAGCTCGAGTGTGGTGAAGTTAGGATTCAGATAAAGGTGCCTCCCTCTACATTCTACACCATTAACCATCATAGTAGATTTTTCCTGAGAGAAATCCACATGATTTAGACTAGTCAGTTAAACTTGACAATCTGTTAAATAAGCTTAAACTCATTTTGTGTATGGGGTTTGTATAATTTCAAAACCAAAACTAATGAACAAATACAAACAAAACAATGATGCCAAAAAAATTTGTATTAACAACATGAATTTAATATAAAAGATGATATGATTTTGCTAAACCTAAAATCAAAGTTGGCTTTAATAGTAGAACAATGTAACCCAAGTCTGCTTTAACAATATTCATGCAATTGTGTAAGACTGTTGAATCACAGACCTGTACCTCTGAAACAAATAATACATTATATATTAAAAAAAAAAAAGGAAGAAGAAGATAGCAGGAGGGAAGAATGAAGTGGGGGAAATCGGAGGGGGAGACTAACCATGAGAGATGATGGACTCTGAGAAACAAACTGAGGGTTCTAGAGGGGAGGGGGTGGGGGGATGGGTTAGCCTGGTGATGGGTAGTAAAGAGGGCACGTACTGCATGGAGCACTGGGTGTTATACGAAAACAATGAATCATGGATCACTACATCAAAAACTAATGATTACGGTGATTAACATAACTATAAAAAATATTCATGCAGAGATTAACTATTTGCATTAGTAGTTTGTTATAAAAATGGGTATGCTTAACTTCAAGTGTTTATTTTCTAAATCAACTACTGTTATTTTAAAGTATAGGACAAAGCAGCAGATTAACTTCAAGACGTGGTACTTCAGTATTTGTAGTTTTTGAATGTTTATGCTGAAAGGGACAAGGGCTACGAATTGGGGCACAGCCATGCAGGGGCACAAGAGGCTGACATAATCAAATTCTGTGAAAGAGGAAGAGAAGTAGTTGTGGATATGTGCTCGGTAATCAAAAGCACCAACTACAGTATATAAAACAATTACCATTGAAATCAAGAGCAAAGGGCGCCTGGGTGGCTCAGTCAGTTATGCATCTGTGTTCGGCTCAGGTCATGATCCCAGGGTCCTGGGATCGAGCCCCGCATTGGGCTCCCTGCTCGGCAGGAAGCCTGCTTCCCCTTCTCCCACTCCCCCTGCTTGTGTTCCCTCTCTTGCTGTCTCTCTCTGTCAAATAAATAAATAAAATCTTTAAAAAAAAAGAAATCAAGGGCAAAATAAGTTTTTGTTGTTTTATTTGTATTGTAAACAAACTGCTTTAGCCTTCCTTCTACTTATAAATATAGGGTCTGTCAAATATATTCTTCCACAAACATGAGTATGGTCCTGACTGTCACAGTGCAGGTTTTCTCTTTCTAATTTGAGATGCCTCTACTACCAAGAATGGGTGAGGACAAATTCTCTCGTTGCTTATCTCTATTTGAACTCCTCTGAAAATTCTATTTGTACAGAACATTGTGATATCAGTTAGTCTTCAGTAACATGGAACAACCACATTTGTATAAGTAAATGTAAATATATTTTTTGGCACTATTAGGTTATAAAATGACCGTGATATTCAAGATATGGTTACAATATATATTTTTAAATTTTTATAATTAAAAAGTAAAATGTAAAACTTCTCATAGAACACACTTAGACCTCCTAGAATATCTTCAGAAACTCCCAAACACAGGTTGAGAAATAAGTTATGGTGAGAGATATATAGACAACACTCAAGGATTGCTGGGAGAGAGGCAAACATAAAAAAAAAAAACAAAACCAACTAAACAGAGAATGTTCATTTACTGGAGAGATGAGTGAGGATAAACTGAAAGCTCTAGGGAGGGAAAAAATCAAGTTGAACAAGACTTTGGTAGTTTTTCCCACTCAAAATGGTGGTAAGTGATGAATAAGCTATTTTGCCCATGATGATGTACATAGCCCAGTCACAGATACAATACACAGGATTTCTCCTCTCTGACCATACATTTCTAAATGATTATTTTGTATTTCCTAAACATAACTTTGCATGGGTTATGTTATTTACAGAAGCATTGGAAGATAAAATGTTGGCTTAAAAACAAATGACTTTTTCGCTCTTTGCAGTGAATCAGAAACAGCTCACCTAACTTTTTTTTAACGATTTTATTTATTAATTTTTTATTTAGAGGACAAGTTGGGGGAGGGGCAGATGGAGTGGGAAAGAGAATCTCAAGCAGGTTCCACGCTGAGCACGGAGTCAATGAGGGGATCAATCTCAAGACCCTGAGATCACAACCTGAGCCAAAATCAAGAGTTGGAGGCTTAACTGACTGCGCCACCCAGGCGTCCCTCTCCTAACTCTTGACTTAAACAGCAAATGGATAGTCCTAGGCTAGAGAACTGGAAGAGGTTTAGGAAGGATGGGACAGTGGAGAAGTCACATCTCACCTTATTTTTCAATTTTGTGGGTGATGGCTCAACCAGAGACCTGTGCCTCATTATTCTGAAAGCACATCAGAAGGATTAAAGAGTTTTGGTTTTAACTTGAGAGATTTTAAACAAAACAAAACAAAACATGTTTTGAATATCAAAGACTGGCCTTTTGATTGCCTTAGGTCTCCTGAGAGTGGGATCGCCAGTGTTACATGGGCTACAAAAGAACAAAGAACAATCCATGTGAGCTGAAAGGGTTAATACTCATCCCAGCTGGCTCCTTGCAACTATGGGTAGCTTAAGCAGTGAGGAAATCTGGACATTTGAATTATAATTGTGCAAACAGATTTTATTAGTAAGAGTGGAGGTGTGCCTCGGTGGCTTAGTCGTTTAAGCGGTTAAGTGTCTGACTCTTAATGGGCTCAGGTCATGATCTCAGGGTCCTAAGACTCTGTTTGAGATTCTCTCTCTCCCTCTCCTCTGCCCCTACCCCGGCCCTCTCTCAAATAAATAAATAAATCTTTAAAAAAAAAGTTCAGTAGAATCTTACTTTTCTGAAGATAATATTTTACTTTGGCTTTCACATTGGCACCAAGAACTCAGGGCAGTGACTTGTGGTCAGCCTGGCACAGGGTGTCAGAAATCTTTCCAGGAACATGTCTCATATCCTTGATAAAATATTGCATTTTCTATAAATCATAGTGCTTCCCTTTCAAATCTGAGGCGATGGCTTGTCAACAGAATCTCAAATTTATGAGTGTGCATGCAAAAGCAAAAAAGGGAGACGCAATGTGGTCTTTGTGAGTGGGAAATAAGTCAATGAGCATTTATGAAATGACTGTAATAGCAATTAACCATTTGGGAAATGTGGACTGAGGTTACTTAGCCAAGACCTATCATTACAGCTAATGCAATATCCTTGTGGCTTCATTCACCCAAAAATATATCTAATAGAGCCCAATGTGGTCAAGTGTTTACTTACTGCTGCTTCCCTTAATAATGAATTCCAAATGACTTGCAGGCCTTGTACCTCTCAGTACTGATATGTGTCTCTCATGGGAATTCACACAGTCTAATCACTATTCACCTTCATGAAAATACAGTGCCATAGATCCTGGTGGTGAAACCAGCCTCAGTCACAAATTTCCTGACTGCTGCTGACAGAGGTAATTAGTGGTTGCAACAGGTGACCCTGTTATGTTCCTATGTACAAGAAAAGGAGGGCCTGTTCACAATATATTCTGTGGGGAGCACACAGTTCTCTGAATGACTTGGAGTTTACTTCTTAGTCTTTAAAAATGCACAAAGATTGGTATTTTCCATGTAAAGTGGCCTGGTAGGAATTTATGGCTTTGATAAGTTTAAAATTAAGAATATAAATTATTGAACCAATACTTTAATGTTCTCTTGCTTTAAATAGTTCAGGTAGATTGAGGGCTGAAAATCTCATTCATTGATAACAAACCAGTATTGTAAAATTATATTAGAGATGAAACATAGGTTTTCTATATATTCTAAGTAATATATAACTTTAAACTTCAGCATTACTGTTTATCTATAATATAAAAGCTAAAACATTACTTTTCTACTTTTTTTCACTTTATATTGGGATAACTAATAAAATCTATTAACATTAATGGTTTTCTGGCTTTTATTTCATTTATAGTCTAAATATTCTATCATAGAAATAGATGTACAGAGTAAAAATATATTCTAATACAAACAAAACCCAGAACATGATGTCAAGAAGGACGTGTGCATCTTTTGAAAATAGTATGTCCCTAAAACATGTACCTATAAAGCAAATTATTTTGAGTTAATTGAGTATATTTCACAAGTTGAAGTGTTTTCAAAATAAACATAAATCTATCTAGGCTGAAAGGGAGAAGCAAAAGCAGCAAATGAGCAAGGTGGTAAAATCACAATTCAGAGTAGTTAAGGGCATGTGCTTTAGAGTCGGATCTGTCTGGCTTACATATCAGCTGCATAACTTTGGAGAATTTACTTAACATCTTTAAGACTCAGTATCTTCACATGAACTGACATTTTTTTCAAAGAAGACATACAGATGGCCAACAGACCCATGAAAAGATGCTTAACATCACGGATCATTCGGGAAATACAAATCAAAACTACAATGAGATATCACCTTATACATGTCAGAGTGGCTAAAATAAAAAAAAACAAACACAAGAAACAACATATGTTGGCAAAGATGTGGAGAAAGGGGAACCCTCTTGCACTATTGGTGGGAATGCAAACTAGGACAGCCACTGGAAAACAGTGTAGAGGTTCCCAAAAAGTTGAAAATAGAACTACCCTACAATCCATCAATTGCACTGCTAAGTATTTATCAAAAGGATACAAAAATACTAATTCCAAAGGATACATGCACCCTGATGTTTATAGCAGCATTATCTACAATAGCTTAATTATGGAAACAACCCAAGTACCCATCAACTGATGAATGGATAAAGAAGATATGGTATATACATACATATATATATATATACATATATATATATAATGAAATATTATTCAACCATAAAAAAGAATGAAATCTTGCCACTTGCAATGACATGGATGGAGCTAGAAAGTATTATGCTAAGCAAAGTAAGTCAGAGAAAGACAAATACCATATGATTTCACTCCTATATGGAATTTAAGAAACAAAACAAACAAGCAAAGGGGAAAAAAACAGAAAGACAGAAAAACCAAGAAACAGACTCTTAACTATAGAGACTAAATTAATGGTTACCAGAGGGGAGGTGGGGGGAGGGGATGAGTGAAATAGGTGATGAGGATTAAGGAGGACACTTGTCTTGCTGAGGACACCTCTACTAGGTGTTGTATGGAAATGTTGAATCACTATATTGTACACCTGACAAATACTATTGAAGTCTTTTGTGCACTACACAATATATGCTAACTATTTAGGGGTAAACTGGTGAGCCAACGGAAGTGAAGTCTGTATTTTTTTTTTAAAAAGGCAAACATAGTGCTAACCTTCTTAGAGCTTCCCATTCTAACAGGGGACATAGTCAAATATTCCCACAAATAAATTTGAAATTATGACTGTGAAAACGACATGGCACTCTAAAAGCATATAAAAGGGAAGATAAATTAGTTAAAGAACAAGGAAGCTTTCCTGGAGAAAGTGATGATTCAATTGAAATATGAAGAAAAAGTAAGAATAAAATAAGTAAGGCAAGAAGAGAAAGATTTTCTAAGCAGCATTTACAGCGCCCTGCTGGATGAGGACACACTGCTCCTTAGAAGAACTGAGAAATAAGTCAAGCAAAGAAAGTCACTTATCATATGGTTTCATTTATTTGTGGAACTTAAAGAATAGCATGGAGGACATTAGGGGAAGGAAGGGAAAAATGAAGGGGGGGGAATCAGAGGGGGAGACGAACCATGAGAGACTATGGACTCTGAGAAACAAACTGAGGGTTTTAGAGGGGAGGGGGTGGGGGGATGGGCTAGCCCAGTGATGGGTATTAAAGAGGGCACGTACTGCATGGAGGAGCACTGGGTGTTATACGCAAACAATGAATCATGGAACACTACGTCAAAAACTAATGATGTACTGTATGGTGACTAACATAACATAATAAAATTAAATTAAAAAAAAAAATAAGAACTGAGAAAAGCCATTGTTCTCGAACTGCTAAGAGAAGGCAAGAACAAGGAGCTGAGGTGACACTGCCCTAGGAAGGGTTGTTTCTACCCCCCAAGTTCTTGGAGAGTTTTAAACAGAGTGGTAACATGAACAAACCTGCATTTGAAAAGATGATCCGGGCTGTAATGCTAAGAATGCCTCGGTGAGAAGATAGCAGGAGGGGAAGAATGAAGGGGGGGAAATCGGAGGGGGAGACAAATCATGAGAGACGATGGACTCTGAAAAGCAAACTGAGGGTTGTAGAGGGGAGGGGGGTGGGAGGATGGGTTAGCCTGGTGATGGGTATTAAAGAGGGCACGTTCTGCACGGAGCACTGGGTGTTATGCACAAACAATGAATCATGGAACACTACATCTAAAGCTAATGTTGTAATGTATGGGGATTAACATAACAATAAAAAATAAATTAAAAATAAATTAAAAAAAAGAATGCCTCGGTGAGGAGCAAGAGTGGACATGTATAAGCCAATTAGGAAGCCAACATAGTAGTTTAGGCAAGAGGCAGTGGTAGTTTGGACAGGGGCCATAGTGGAATGCAGAGAAGTGGAGGAATTTGGGAATGATTTATTAGTTAAAATGTACAGGACTTGGAGTTGAAATGGATATGAGTTTTAGTGCTAAAGGCCTATAATACTATAAATAATCCCTCGTCCATTAGGTTGTCTTCTTTTCTAGATGTCTATCTCATACCTTTTCCTCTATTTTCACCCACACCCTACAACTATCTCCCCTCTGCCCATTCTCAACTGACATCCTTGTTTCTGAGTTATTAAGGAAAAAGAAGCAATCAGAAGATAAGTTCTGGTGTCTCCAGATTGCACTTCCCTACCCACCTGCCAGCATTGGGACCCATATATTCTGTCCCCCTGCCATTAGCCTGGTTATACTATCCAAGCTGCCTCAGCTGGTCCATCCACATCTGTACCTGATTCCATCTGCTCTCAACTTCTTCAGTAACTCTCCTCTGTCTGTCCTCCATCATCTCTCTCTTTGTGGATCATTCTCATTAGTGTGCAAAGATGCTCTTTCTTCACTCATGTTTAGAAAAAAAATCTCTTGACCATATTTTGCCCCATAGCTGCTACTCTATTTTTCTTTCTTCTTTTTTCTCTTTTTTTGCTTGGTTTTAGGCAAAATTTCTCAAAAGAGTTATTCGTACTTTTTTTCTCCAATTTCCCTTTTGTTTCTCTTTTCAAACTCATTTCAATCAGACCTGCACCATTCCACCAAAATAATAAGTTACCATAACCAACAAGGTTTAGTCACCCACAGCTCTGTATGGTGGGCCTAGTAAACACAAGAGCAGGCTTAGAAGAAATGGAAACTTTTAGTCACAAAAGCATCATCATGTTAATTAACTGTTATTAAAACTAACCACCTAAAACTTTCATGCGAATTCACCTTGATTGACTTTCTATCTGAGAGCTTTGGGGATGTATGTGTTATGAACCAGAACTAGCATGAATATTTTTAACCTGTGCCCCTTCTCTGTGGCTTACTTCAGGCCTTTTTATGATTCACAGCTATCTCAAAAGTTTAACTGATTGATTTTTCAATTATATTGCATTTAGGGTTACTTATGAAATAACCATACATGTTATTGTCTTTATCGGATCATTGCAAATATGAAAAATAAAAAAAGATGTCATTATTGACCACCAGAACAACAGAATTTAGAACACATCATAGAGTTCAGGGGGAAGAGAGAGAGAGAACCTTATAACTGATTTCCTGAAGCTGTTTTTCTCAATCGGTTTCTCTCATACTGAAACACATGAAGGCAGAAAACAGTACAGTACATGAAGCAAAATGAAAAGAGTGTATTAAATGGATAGGTTTAAGATGTCACATAAATAAATAGGCTGAAAAATGTACTTTTTCTGGAAACTAATGAATTTAATAAAATAAACTGTAAGACATCTTACATTTCTGCCATTATAGACTCCCTCAGCAATTTCATTTGGATTCTACGTTAGGCATTCAAATTCTTATTTATACTTCTGGTACAAATCAAAACTGATGCATTTGTAAAAGGATTTTTGATCGGTGTTGCTATTTGAGGAAATGAGTTGATTCACAATACCTTACAACTTGCTTCTGGTGGATGAAAAGCAATATTGTTATTTTGGCATTGAATAGTAATAAGGATCTCGGCATGGAGAAACTGGAAATGTTTATGTATCATTCAAAAAGATATTTTAACATAGTAACTAAGTTAGGCTTAAAGATAAGTACCAAAATATGTGCTAGAAAATGTTCTATTGATCAAATTTTTATCTCAACTATGTATTGTGAACATTCTGAATATCTTCAGGTTTATAAAAAAGTAACATTTGGGTAAGGTAAGGTATACATTTAGAATAATATGACATTTGGTTTTCTTCTATGTTCTGATCAAATGCACACTTAGAAAATACTAAGAACAATAATAAAAAGCCTGAAAAAATCTAAACTTTTCACTGCTTGTAAGATGAAGTCCAGAAACATTAATTTTAAAATTTCATATCATGATTATTATGTGCAAGATATTCAATAGCCATAAGGTTAGGGCTGTCCAGTATGGAAGCCCCTCACCACATGTGGCTGTTCTTGTCTTGATATATGGCTAATCCAAATTGAGATATGCTGTAAAGGAAAAACTCACACCAGTGTTTGAAGACCTATTATTTAAAAAAAAGAATACAAAATATCTCATTAAGGATTTCTAGTACTCTTCCTAGAGTGTAGAGAGCAGAAAGAACATCAGTTCCACCTTTATTTAAAAAAAAAAAAAAACTGGAATAACTTCAAATTCATGACTCTTTTGGAATCTATTATAGAACTGAGGTTCCAGAGCAATCACTTGTCCAAACGCCAAGGAGAGACCAGCACCTTCAAAGAGAGAAGAGACATGAACACATACTTACCAGAGAACTAGACACTAATAAGAACAAAACTATAATAGTTGACATCTTGGTGAAGGCCCAGGGCAGACTTGCAGGAGAGTATAGAACCTGTGGGACTTTAGAAATTAGAGGAGTGCACACCCTCTTGCAAGATTTTCTCCATGCATCCCAACGTATAATCACAAAAAAGATCAGAGAGTGAAAAAAGGATTGGTTTTAAAGCAGACCCCATGGAGAGGGGAAGAGCACCTCTGTAGGAGGGCCAGGGAACTCCACTGACCCTTTCCCCCATTTCCTCTTAAGAAATGAAGATCTGTAGGAGGTAGGGAAACAAACACTTTCACCCTTAAAATACTGGTGAGGGAAGGGAACAGAAAAACCAAACTCCTAGAAGAGACAGGAGTGCATGCAGGGGCCCACATAACCAGAATACGGGCAGAAGAACTGAGAAAGCCACACCTCTGACACCCAGGGGTAAGGTTCCTGCCTAAGGCTGAAACTTAACCAGAACAGAGAAGAAATACCACCACTCACCACCAACAAACAAACAAGCTTCAAGTACCAACAGTGTGCAAAGATACCTTCTCTTGAGATACAGTGACAAGGGAATACCTCAAGCTGAGAGTCACATGGGTATTGTAGTAAATCAATTCTCATTTTAAACACGAGGTATCACTATAGGAATTCAAAGTGTGAGTTGAATTTAACCACAGCAACAGAAAGCCTCCAATCTAGCCCACTTCTAACTCAAACCCATATATTAAAAACCTAGCAGATGGACAAGTGTGCCCATTTCCAGGCCGAATAAATATGTGTGAAAAAATGCACTCTCAAGAAACAAAGCATTCATCGGATCCAAACTCAGATATGACAGAGATGTTGGAACTATGTGAGAGGGAATTTAAAATAATTATGACTAGCTTTGCGCAGTGGCAGTATCATAGCCAATGAGGTTTATCCCAGGCGCGATTATTGCTAATTAAAATAATTATGACTAATATTTATGGCTTTAATGAAAATGGTAGACATATGAATGTCAATGAAACCAAAGTCAAGTGGTTAATTTCAGCAGAGAGATGGAACATTAAGATATGATTAAATGGAAATATTATAAATGAGAAAAATAGCAGTAAAGATAAAGAACACCTTTCATGTGCTCATGAGTACACTCAACACATCCAAAGAAGACATAAGTGAACTTGAAGATAGGAAAACAGAAATTACCCAAACTGAGGCACAAAGAGCAGAAAGAGTGAAACAAAAATAGAACAGAGCATCTCTGCACCAGGACAACATCAAACAGTATAACATACGCATAGTTGGCATCCCAGGAGGCAAAGAGAGAGAGAACTTGGCAAAAGAAATCTTTTTAAAAATAATGGCCAAGAATTTTCTAAAATTGACACACGCCCAGCAGCAGATCCAAAAACTCAGAGACCAACAAACAGGAAAATACCAAAAGGCAAGAAGCAAACAAAACAAAATATAACCACATACATAAGCATATCATATTCAAATGAGTGAAAACAGAAGTCAGAGTGAAAATTTTGGTGACAGAAATAAAAGGTACAGAGGATAGATACAGAGGAACAAATTTGAAAATTGCAGCTGAGTTTTTATGAGAAACCATGAAACAATGCAACAATATCTTTAATGTACTGAAGAATAAAACAAAACTGTTAATCCAAGTTTCTATAGTCAGTAAAAATACCTTTCAAAGAGAAAGGAGATTTTATATATACGTGAAATATATAACAGAGAATTCACCACCAGCAGACATACTCTGTAAGAAATGTTTAATAAAGTCTTCCAAGGAGAAGGAACATGCTGGAACAGGAAGTTGGACCTACAAAAGAAATGTAGAAGACTGGCCTGGAATAAAGGTAAATTACACTTTTATTTCTTAAGTTAAACAAATCCAAAAAATAACAGACAGCATAAAGCAGAAATAACAGCAATATAGTTTGTACTCCCAGCACACAAAAAATAAAATAAATGACCTTAATAACACAAAGGATGGGAGAGAGGAATCGGGAATATACTGTTGTGAGATCTTCATGCTACATGCAAAGTGGTATAATATTTGCATTTCTCTGATTATTTAAGGAATTATAAGTTCTAGGACATAAATAATACATCAATGCTAGAGATAAGATAGAATCATAAAAAAATCTCAGTGAAACAAAAGTAAGACAAAAGAAGTGTAATAAGGGAACAAATAGTGGAAGATCAAGTAGGGAGATAGCTCTCAGCTGTTCCAGACACCAGCCCTTGCGTCAACACAACTCAGGACCCAGACGTTACACAACAAAGACCAGCCACACTCTTTGTGTGTCTTGTTCAAATTTCTGACCAAAAGAATTATGAGATGGAATAATACCAAATTGTCATTTTAAGCCATTATGTTTTGGGGTAGATTATTGCATAGCAATAAATAATACAAACCAAGGGGAATTATGAAATCACAAGAAATGAAAATCTATCCAAATTAGCCAAATAAAAATATCTTTATGATAAGGAGGTAGGGGTATCTCAAACACTTAATTTTTATTATAAATGTTTGATTGAAACTGGACCTTTTTTTTTAAAGATTTCATTTACTAATTTGTCAGAGAAAGAGAGAGAGAGCAAGAGAGAGCACAAGCAGGGGGAGGGGCAGAGGCAGAGGGAGAAGCAGACTCCCCGCTGAGCAGGGAGCCTGATGCGAGACTCCATCCCAGGGCCCTGGGATCATGACTTGAGCTGAAGGCAGATGCTTAACCGACTGAGCCACCCAGCCATCGCTCAAACACTTAATTTTAAGAAACAGAGTTATGCCTTGCATATCATCCAAAGTGCTCAGTCAGCAACCTGCCTCGTAACTCTGGTGCCACAGGGACCCTCTGTATCACAGTTATTACACAGACCTTTCAGCCACATTGTCATTGCCACTGACTGCTTTGTGGAGAGTAAGTATAAAAAGATAGTAAAGACACAAGGTTGATATCTGTGAGGAACAGGGAAGACTGAATCAAGGATAGTAGTTCAGAGGCTTAGGGCTTGGCTAAAATGATCAAAATCCCAGCTACTCTATTTTCCAGTTGTGAGGCAAATTTCTTAACCTGGCTAAGCCTCACTCTTCATATAATCATTTGGGATAATAATAATTTATAGATATACTTTAAGGTTCAAATGAAATGATGTTAATAATGTCCCTGGTTCTCATATAAACTATTATTATTCTAGGGCTTTTGGGATAACTGGATAGATAGTGGGTTTAATTCACTGAGACATAAGAAGAAAAACAAGAATGAATTTTGAGGGGGGATGTGCTATTATAATTTGTAAGAAATATATATTTGGTCTTTGTTTCTCACACAGAGCTTCTAAAACCCTTGGAATTTCCTTGGTGATGAGAGGGGCAAAGGTTTGTTATGTTAATGAGGTGACTTTTGGATTCCACCTGATGATGGATGTTGGTTTGGAGGAGAATCAACAAGTGATCAGAGGGTTGGAACTTTTTGTCCCCCTCTCCCACCTCCTTGGAGGAGAAAGGAGCTAGAGAATGAGTTCAATCACCAACGGCCCATGATTTAATCAATCATGCCACTGTAATGAAGCCTCCATAAAACCCCAAAGGGCAGAGTTTGGAGAGCTTCCATGTTGGTGAACACGTGGAGATTCAGGGAGAGTAGAGTGCTAAGAGAAAGCATGGAAGCTCTGTGCCCTTTCCCCATACCTTGCCCTATGCATCTCTTCCATCTTGCTGTTCCTGAGTTATATCTTTTTTTAATCTTTATTTTTTAAATTTAAATTCAATTAGCCAACATAAAGTACATATTTAGTTTCAGCTGTAGTGTTCAATAATTTATTAGTTGCATATAACACCCAGTGCTCATCACATCACATCTTTTTTTAATAAATTAGTAATCTAGTAAGTAAAATACTTCTCTGAGTTCTGGAAGCCTCTCAAGCAAATTAATTGAACCTGAGGAGGGAGTCATGGGAACCTCTGATCTATAGGCCATCAGAAGCACAGATGTTACTGGCACTTGAAGTGGGGAGCAGGCAGTCTTGTAGAACCAAGCCCTCAACTTATGGAATCTGGTGCTATCTCTAGGTAGTCAGAATGGACTTGAATTGTAGGATGCTTAGCTGCTGTCAGAGAATGGCTTGTCATCGGGGGGACCCTCCCTCACATTGGAATTGGTGTCAGAACCCATTTAGTTGGCATTAGAGAAGTGGGATTTGCTAGTATGGCCCTGGCTCATGGAAACCTGTGATTTGGGAAAAGAAAGGATGAAAGTGGGGGGTATGAAGAACCTTTGATTCCTGGGTGGCTGGGTGGTCACCATGGTATGGAGCGACAGCTATGCCACACTCAGTTGGAATTCAGAGATGGATCCAACTCCCAGGGAGCTGGTTCACCGGATGCATAAGGAAACACACAATAATCAGAAAAAGGCAAAATATACAATCCCTGGATTGTTGCTATCTGTAATAGCTGAGACAAAAGTGAAAGAAAGTGCTGGGTTGGGCCTTGAAGCTAAATGAAGGTAAGATTTGGGCCAATCTGAGCTTTGGCCGTTAGCCTTAAAGTTGCCTAGAAAGGGAAAATTATACAGGGACAACCGAAAATACCTCTAAGACCTCTGGTTACCAAGAAGATAGTACATGTAAAGGGCAAAACCAAGAAACTGTTGAAACAAGGGGATCTAGTATGAAGGAGTTGTTTCATTTTGTGGATCAGTATCACCAGCTCCCTGAGAAACCTTTACTGAGATGAATTATAGGAGTGACTAATTTGGGAAGAGTGTCTGATTTTGAATGCTGCAGAGTAAGAGCATATTTGGGTTGATGGAGGACCCACAGCTCACTGTGGAATAATCATAAATGGCTGGATGTGCTCCTGAGGGAGCAGCCAGCCTGGTGGACTGGATAAAAGCCACTGTAAGGTCTGTTTATCCTGAGAAGGGGAACTGTCCTTTGTGAATGCCAAATGGAACACCCCAGATGAAACAGCTGATAATGCTTTGTATGCGAGCCATGTGGGACTGGCTTTATGATGATCAGGATATTCACCCTCAGAATATGACTCATCACCCAGACCATGGTAAACACTATGGTTAAGGAAAACTCCTTTCACATGGGCACCCCATATAACTTTATTTTTGCAAAACCAAAAAAATAGTTCTGGAGGCTTTATGGAATTTGCTGTCTCAGCCTACCCTCATGGGTCTTACAAATGCTGACAAAAACATCCAGTTAATTAATAAGAGAATTAGGAAGAGGCAGAGGGGAGAGTCAAGAGACTTGTCCAAGCAAGGTGGAAATTTTTAAACAGTTATTAACAAATAAAGAAAGAGGAAACAGAGAGGGAAGCATCACGGGACTTGTCCCAGCAGGGCAGAAATCTTTAGATGCTTATTAAGGAATGGAAGGAATAAAATGAACATTGACAGGGTTAAGGGCGCCTGGGTGGCTCAGTTGGTTAAGCGACTGCCTTCGGCTCAGGTCATGATCCTGGAGTCCCGGGATCGAGTCCCACATCGGGCTCCCTGCTCAGCAGGGGGTCTGCTTCTCCCTCTGCCCTCTTCCCTCTCGTGCTCTCTGTCTCTCATTCCCTCTCTCTCAAATAAATAAATAAAATCTTTAAAAAAAAAAAAAATGAACATTGACAGGGTTAAAACAAGGGTATTAACACAGCACAACCTAAAGTTGGGTGGGTCAAAGGATCCTTATTGTTCCCCCAGCATTAAAGGGCCCAAAACAAGTCAGCTCTGTTTGGAGAAATTTAAAAAGCCAGAGATTTTCATGAAAGACTTGACCAACATCTCTTGTGGCAGTAGTTAGGCAGATTAATCAGGTTTAAGATTGACAAAAGAGCCAGGCTCTCTTGGTTCCATCCCTTACTGGGCACACAAAGCCTTTTGCACAAGTGTGGTAAAATGTCACTCGGTGGAGAAGTTCCCAGGATGCTTTGATATCCAAATCCCATGAAGTGGTATCAAAATCCATTGCTGAAGTCCTAACTTGGGCTACCCTTAAATTGAAAGAAAAAAAAATGTAATGCGCTGATAGGATTATAAAAGTTGGAATGTTTAAGCAGGTTTTATGTGAAGAAGTTGTGTCTCCTTTACCTGCATGCTTTATGGGAATGGGTATTATATCTGGCCCCGGAGAACACTTCCCCCTACCTAGTATTATAAAACCAAAACCTGTTGATGAAGTCCAAAGAAAGCTACAGTTAGGAATGGAATGGCTAATAAAATCAATGTTAAATTAAGATTTGTTTGAACAGATTTTATGTGAAAACGTTGCTTCTTTTTTTACCTCATTGTATTTGGGGGATAGACATTGTGTCTGACTGGAGAACGTTTCCCCTACCTCATATTGTAAAACAGAAGGCATGTAAGTCGGCCCTTTATGCAATATTAATTGAACATGCTAAATGAGAACGAGTAAGATTTCCTGAGCCCATGTGGTCTGAAATAGAACTAGAATGCTGGTAGAGACAAATTCTCTGTGCAATAGCCCTATGTGGAGTATTGACTGGGGGCTTATAGCAAGGGTTATATCTTTTTATGATAAACCAGTAATCTAACAAGTAAAATGTTTCCCAGAGTTCTGTGAGCCACTCTAGCAAATTAATGGAACTCAAGGAGGGGGCATGGGAACCTTTGTTTTATAGCCAGGGGTCAGAAGTACAGGGAATAACCTGACTGGCATCTAAGGGGGGTTGTGGGGACAGTCTTGTAAAACTGTGGAATCTGAAACTATTTCCAGGTAAATAGTCAGAATTAATTTCAATTCTAGGATACTCAGCTGGTGTCAAAGAATTGTTTCTTGGGGTGGTCAACCTACCACTCCACCACTGCTTTGGAATTGGTACTAAACCCTATTGAATATTGTCAAAGCTTTGTAAAAATTATTATTCAGGGGATGTGTGAAGATGGATCTCATTTGTGACCTGGCACTAGATTTCAGCAAATTAGGGCAATGAAGTGGCAAAGCATCCTGATGATTATGCAAATCACCAGTACACTGGTGCCTCACACCCCTTCCCCCACGGTGGTCACCTCCAAAGTCTAACCAGCTTATCTCAAGTGCCTTCAATGTTGGGAGGGGAGTGCTGCTTATCATTGGTATTCCGAAGGTGGTTCAGGGTAATGCTCAGCACAACTGACAATTCATAGCCAGACAAAACCTACATAGATCACCTTGCTAAGGCCTTCATATAAGTCTTGCAGTGATTTGCTGAGATGACAAACACAGAAAGGCATGTAACAGACAGATGGTTGTCCTATCACATAATATCTGAATAAGGACGACAAACCAGACTTAGAAACTTCTCAATAGAATTATTTTTAATAAGGAAAGTAAGGAAGATAGAGCAGACTTCTATTATGACAAAGAAGGAATTGGTGAAGTTAAGAACTTTGGAGCTGCCGATACAATGGCACAGTATTATCTTCTTGGATCTTACATAATCAGTGGCTAGAGAGGCACAGTATTATCTTCTTGGATCTTACATAATCAGTGGCTAGAGATGGAGGGGATAGTCTCTTTCCCTTGACCCCAGAAGGTGAATACCAGAACAAAATTGGTGCTCCACTGGCAAAAGTAGTGGAGTAGAGAGTATGGTTGTTGGAATAGAACAAACCATGTATGCCTAAAGTATGAAGCAAGATGACATACGTAAAAAACACCTCTAACTTGGAATGGTTGGAGGATTGTGAAGGAACAGATTGAATACAATCTTTAAACAGTTTGCTAGGGGCGCTTGGGTAGCTCAGTCAGTTAAACATCTGCCTTCGGCTCAGGGTCCTGGGATCAAGTCCAGTGTCAGGCTCCCTGCTCAGCGAGGAGTCTGCTTCTCCGTCTCCCCCTGCCTGCCACTCCCCCTGCTTGTGTTCTCTCTCCCTCTCTGTCAAATAAATAAATAAAATCTTAAAAAAAAAAGGTTTGATAGTAATCAGATTATAAAGAGCTATATATATATCATATTAAGTAATTTGCTTTTGTTTCCTGTTCTTTTGTGTCATATTTAAGAATTTATTGCCTAAGCCAGTGTTATAAAGCTTTTCCCCTATCTTTTCTTCTAAGAGCTTTATAGTTTCAGGTCTTACCTTTAAGTCTTTAATTCATACAGAGTTTATTTTTGTGTATGGTATAAGAAAACGGTCCAATATTTTTTTCTTTTTTTCAATGTGGAGATCCAGTTTTCCCAGCACCATGTGTTGAGGACACCACCCTTTCACCATTATGTATTCTTGGTACTCTTGGGAAGGTCAGTTCATTGTATATGCATGGGTTTATTTCTGGGTCTCTATTCTGTTCTATTGATCTATATGTTTGCCTTCATAAAATATCATACTGTTTTAATTACTGTAGCTTTGTAATATATTTTGAAACCAGGAAGTATCTTGCCTCTAGCTTTGTTCTTCTTTTTCAAGATTGTTTTGACTATTTAGGGTCCTTTGTGGTTCCATGTGAATTTTATAATTGTTTTACCTATTTCTGTAAAAAAATGCTATTGTGATTTAGATAGGGATTGCCCTGAATCTGCAGATTGATCATGCTAGTATTATGGATATTTTAACAACAGTAAGTCTTTCAATTCACAAGCATGAAAGATTCTTCCATTTCTTTGTGTCTTTAATTTCGTTCATCAATGATTTGTAGTTTTCAGTGTATACATGTTTTATCTCTTTAGTTAAGTTTATATTTAAGTATTTTATTCTTTGGTGATGTATTGTAAGTGGGATGGCTTTTTAAATTTCTTTTTCAAATAATTCACTTTTAGTGTATAGAAACACAACTGATTTTTTGTATGTTGATTTTGTATCCTGCAACTTTACTGAATTCATTTATTTATTCTAACAGTTTTTATTTTGTTTTGTTTTTGTGGAGTCTCTAGGATCCAGCAATACCATTCCTGGATATTTATTCAAAAGAATTGAAATCAGGATCCTTCGCTTACATAGGGCTAAATTTGAGTGGGCCTTAATCTGGTTACTTTAACACTATCTTGGCAAAGTATGGAACATGCATTAGAGTGGGACAAGGTCCACTTAGGAAGGAGTTTCAGTGCTCCTCACCTAAGCAAAAACTGAAGCAGAAGTGGTAGTGATGAAGATAGATGGACTCTTGGAAGGATTTTTTATTGTAGAAGATGGGAGAATCCAGGATAACTCTATAGTCTGAGCTAGGGGTTGAATGCCAGTACTATTCAACACTATAGTAAATACAACCAAGAGGAAAAGACTTGTGACAGAAGATAGAGTTTTGAATTTCCTGAGAACAAGAAGAAAAGGTTGACAAAACTTGGAAATTCTCTGTGCCACCTCTGGATGTCTTGTACCAATCCATATCTTTCGTGCCTATCACAGGCCATTACACTTAGCTGAAATTGATTAGTTATTTCATAATGAAATCTGACAAAACTGGTTATTTGAAGCTGAATTGTTATTAGTTAGAACCCGATAGAAAGTGGTTAACTTTGAAGGCATGGTTTCTAACCATTTTATGTGTGAAGATTTCTTCATGTGATCTAAATAAAGTTATGAATCTCACTGGAGTAAAATTATGCTTTTAGGATGTATTGATGAAATGCCTAATGACAAAATGCTACCCTGAATCTTTATTAACCAAAACAGAATCTTATGCATTTAAAATAGAAGACTGCATTTGTGTATGCCATGCATTATTTATTAGAATAATCAACAATGATTTGTGTACACATGGAGTCATAGACCTCTTGAAATAACTCCAAGGACCCAGGAGGCCTCAGCACACCATGTAGTGCTTGATTTGGTTTAATTATCACATTGTAGAAATTAAAGCAGGAAAATCTTAGGAAGTCAGATAGGACCATCTAACTTCTAATGATTGAAATACTCTATAAACTTCAAAACTCAGCCCCTTTTAAATATTTTTAATCAATGTAATTTTGACATTTCATTGGGAAGAATGTTTCTCCTTATAAAAACCCATATATAATGATCCTGATAACCCAGAGTTTTCTTGAATCCAGGCTAAATCTCTGTTACAGTGATTTTCTCTTTAACCCATTTTAGCATTTTATTAATCTCTGGGTTTACTTGTTTTCAGTGCCTTACACTGTAAAATGATCTGATCTCAACACCATGCTCAATCTGGGCTACATATATTTCCATACAATTCTAATTTTCTTTCATTACTATAAGCATAAAGTTTTTAAATCCTTGAACTATTTATGCAAGACTCACTTTCTCATTATTAAGTCCTTATTAATCCTATATACTGGTGCTGATACCTAATCAGTACATAAAATATTCATTCTCTAACTTAACAATGAACTGGAACTGCCCAAAATGTGTTACTAGATAGTGTTACAGAGATATTTGGGTCAATAGATAGCATAATGGCGAAAGTGAATTCTAATTCAGCTACTAGGTACACATATTAACCTGCCCTTCCCAATGCTACTTAATCTTTAAATTCACTACTATATAACAAATTCTGAATAAAGTCCTTTTTAAAAACTCACCTTATTTGATAGTCTATAGTTCAGGTAACCTTTTTCACATGTAGATGTAGGGCATACATGATTTATAAAGCCAATGGAATTAAATAAGTAATTTTTTTCTAACGGTTCTAATGGGACAACTATGACAGCATCTTGATGATCTGGATAGCTCAAGTCTTGCTATTTCATTGACCTTTACAATCTAGGTTATAGCAACCTTCATTCTGCAAGAAATTCTATTAGCAAAGCATATGCTTGTATTTGAGGAAATGTTTACAAATATCAGACTCCTTTTAGGGAGTATATAAAGCAACATAAACTAGTTACTTTGGTGAAATTAATGCAATTATAGCCATTAGAAAAAAAGTTTGCTTATTTAATTCCATTGGCTTTATAAATCATGTATGCCCTACTTCTACTTGAGCTTTCCAGATCATCAAGATGCTGTCTTGTTTGAAAGTACAGCCTCTTTCTTGATTAAAACTCTCCACAGTGTAGGCATAGAGGGATCATACCTCAATATCATAAAAGCCATCTACGAAAAGCCCACAGCAAATATCATTTTCAATGGGGAAAAACTGAGAGGTTTTCCCCTATAGTCAGGAACATGGCAGGGATGTTCACTATCACCACTGCAGTTCAACATGGTACTAGAATTCCTAGCCTCAGCAATCGGACAACAACAAGAAATAAAAGGCATCCAAATCGGTAAGGAAAAAGTCAAACTCTCACTCTTCACAGATGACGTGATATTCTATGTGGAAAACCCAAAAGACTCCACCCCACAATTCCTAGAACTCATACAGCAAAGTGGCAAGATATAAAATCAATGCACAGAATTCAGTTGTATTTCTATACACTAACAATGAGACAGAAGAAAGAGAAATTAAAGCGTCAATCCCAATTACAATTGCACCCAAAACATAAGATACCTAGGAATAAACCTAATCAAAGTGGCAAAGGATCTGTACTCAGAAAACTATAGAACACACATGAAAGAAATTGAGGAAGACACAAAGAAATGGAAAAATATTCCATGCTCATGGATTGGAAGAACAAATATTGTTAATATGTTTATGCGACCTAGAGCAATCTATACATCCAATGCAATCCCCATCAAAATACCATCCACTTTTTTCAAAGAAATGGAACAAATAATCCTAAAATTTGTATGGAACCAGAAAAGACTCCAAATAGCCAGAGGAATGTTGAAAAAGAAAAGCAAACCTGGCAGCATCACAATTCCGGACTTCCAGCTCTATTACAAAGCTGTCATCATCAAGACAGTACGGTACTGGCACAAAAACCGACACATAGATCAATGGAACAGAATAGAGAGCCCAAAAATGAACCCTCTACTCTCTGGTCAAATAATCTTTGACAAAGCAGGAAAGAATATCCAACGGAAAAAAGACAGTCTCTTCAACAAATGTTGTTGGGAAAATTGGAGAGTCACATGCAGAAGAATGAAGAATTTCCCTACACCATGCACAAAAATAGACTTAAAATGGATGAAAGACCTAATTGTGAGACAGGAATCCATCAAAGTCTTAGAGGAGAACACAGGCAGCAACTTCTTTGACCTCGGTTGGAGCAACTTCTTGCTACACATGTCTCCAAAGGCAAGGGAAACAAAAGCAAAAATGAACAATTGGGATTTAATCAGGATAAAAAGCTTTTGCACAGCAAAGGAAACAATCAACAAAACTAAAAGGCAACCTATGGAATGGGAGAAGATATTCACAAATGACATATCAGATAAAGGGCTAGTATCCAAAATCTATAAAGAACTTACCAAACTCAAACTTACCAAAAAACAAAAAATCCAGTCAAGAAATGGGCAGAAGACATGAACAGACATTTCTCCAAAGCAGACATACAAATGGCCAACAGACGCTTGAAAGAGTCCTCAACATCACTCAGCATCAGGGAAATCCAAATCAAAACCTCAATGAGATACCACCTCACACCAGTCAGAATGGCTAAAATTAACGAGTCAAGAAACGACAGATATTGTCAAGGATGCAGAGAAAGAGGAACCCTCCTACACTGTTGGTGGGAATGCAAGCTGGTGCAGCCACTCTGGAAAACAGTACGGAGGTCCTCAAAAAGTTGAAAATAGAGCTACCCTATGACCCAGCAATTGCACTACTGGGTATTTACCCCAAAGATACAAATGTAGGGATCCGAAGGGGCACATGCACCCCAATGTTTATAGCAGCAGTGTCCAGAATAGCCAAACTATGGAAAGAACCCAAATGTCCATCAACAGATGAATGGATAAAGAAGAGGTGGTATATATACACAATGGAATACTACTCAACCGTCAAAAAAATGAGATCTTGCCATTTGCAATGACATGAATAGAACTAGAGGGTATTATGCTAAGTGAAATAAGTCAATCAGAGAAAGACAATTATCATATGATCTCATTCATGTGTGGAACTTAAAGAAACAAAACAGAAGATCATAGGGGAAGAAAGGAAAAAATAAAACATGACGAAACCAGAGAGGGAGACAAATCATAAGAGACTCTTAATCATAGGAAACAAACTGAGGGATGCTGGAGGGGAGGTGGGTGGGGAATGCGGTAACTGGGTGATGGGCATTAAGGAGGGCATGTGATGTAATGAGCACTGAGTATTATATAAGACTGATGAATCACTGACCTCTACCTCTGAAACCAATAATACAGTATGTTAATTAATTGAATTTAAATTAAAAAAATTAAAAATAAATAAAACATTAAATTAAAATTAAAAACAAAAACAAAACAAAAAGATGCTGTCTTGTTTGGAAAGCATTACAGCAACCTCTTGCTCACGTTAAGATTCTGGGCACCCAGGGAAGCTGTGCTACATCTGCTCCTGTTCTGTTCTATCTTCAGCTAAATACATTTGTAATGTAGTCTCTGTGTATATATGTTTCCTTCCCAGAAATCTATAATCTCCTGAAAAACCAAATTATTCCTATACTATTTGTTACAA
This sequence comes from Phoca vitulina, assembly GCF_004348235.1. Lineage (NCBI taxonomy): Eukaryota > Metazoa > Chordata > Mammalia > Carnivora > Phocidae > Phoca > Phoca vitulina. The sequence continues at coordinate 30,763,120 of NW_022589717.1, read as the reverse complement.
AATTCATTCCCTATCACTGATTTGAAATCCCACATTTATCAAATATTAAATGTAATAAGGTCTTTCACTGGACCCTCTACAATTTCCACTGACACCTCAGCCTATTAATTTGTTAATATATAATAGTTTTAAATGGTATAGCTTCATACAATATTTAATATCTGATGGGAAAAGGCCTTTGTCATTCTTTTTCATAAAATTTCAGGTTACTAATGTTTCATTTTCCAAATGAATTTTAAAATTGTTATCAAATTCCTCCAATCTAATTGGAATTTAATATCCTTACAGTTTTGTGTATTTTTCTGTATGAGGAAAATATATCTTTATTTAAAAATTTATTCAATTCCTCCTGTAGAATTTTCAAATGTTCTTCATATAGTTCCTATATGACATTTAACATATTAATAGGCTATTTGTTTTTGATGCTTTTTTTCTCTTTTCTCTTTTAGTTATATAGTAGTTACATTATTATATTATTATTATATTATATTAGTATTACATTTAGCAAAATTAATGGGTTTTTGTATTAAATCTGTACCAAATAATTGTTTGTCTCTTCTTTCTTTATGTTAACTCTCTGGGGTTTATGAATATAATTATATTGTCTACAAATAAAACTATTTTCGCTCTTCTTTTTCATTGTCTACTTGGTTTTACCTTTTGCTGGCTAATTTCATAGCTAGTACATTCAGAATAATGTTAAAATTAGTGTTCTTCCATGTCTTATTCCTAACCATAATGAAAATATTTTTAGGATCATATGGTTAATCATGATCCTAGAATTTTATTTGAAATAAAGATTTTTAATTTTTAATTTTTTTAATGTAAGTATTCTAAATGCTAAAATCCATTCAAATCCTGTAGTACATTAAAATAATAATGCACCATGACCAAATGGCATTTTTCCAGACATGTTTCCAAATTGGAAACCTTTAATATTAACATTGTAGAACACTAATATCCAATGACAATAGCCATGATACTACCATAGCAGATGCTAGAAAGGCACCTAACAAAATTGCACAAATATTCTTCATTTTTCAAAATTTCAAATACTTGTAACCAATGTTGTGCTAGTTTTGAAAAAAGAAAAAATACAAAGGCTCTTCTTTTGTTCATTGTATCATGAAGCCTTGTCTGAATTCACTTGTGAAACCACCTGGGGCCTTGGCAGGAATGGGATTCACAATCAGTAGGGCGAGGGCACTGGTGAATCAAAATGGACACAGGCTTGTACTCTATAACTATGGGGACACATCTACTACAATAAAAGCTTTTCTGGGTGGCCAGAGGGTAGAGAATGGCTCTCTGTTAACTTCCTCAGATTTTTCCCGCCTTCAGCCTATTGATTTGTGTTTTGATCCTATATCATTATTGAGGTAAATGTTGGCAATGAATATTTGCTAGAGTACCATCCTTTTCATTTTTTCATATTTATTTGCATGTAAAGTAATGCATGAAAAGTATTCCTGGAAAGTTATTTTAATATAAGGATATCTATATCTAATTGAGGTTTTAGCCAAAGATCATTTCTTGATACTATTTGTTATTTTGCTTTTTTTCTATTAATTTTGTTCTGATATTATTATTATTATCATTATTGTTATTGCAATTATTATTATTATCATCATCTCCTTCATTCTAGTAACTTAGGTTTAATTTTTTTCTAATTTCTTGGGTTGAATTCTTAGATTACTTCTTTTCATTTGTTCTTTCTATTTTCTGTTACTATATATATATTTAAAATTTTTAATTTTAGTTAATTCAGAAAAATCTAGAAAGTACACATGAGATAAATGACTAAAACATTCAGAAGTTACAGACAGCTACCTTTAATATTTTGAGGTATACTACCCAGATAATCTTTTTACACTCATCTAAATTGTAAGTAGGTATGATCATATCATCATACTGTCTTGTAACCAGAAATTTTCCTTAACAGTCAAATAATAAACACTTTATCTTCAGACACACACACATACACACACACACACACCCATAATAATCACCATTATCACTATTTTTAGTGACTCCAGATAATTTTATTTAACCTGTACTCCTTATGTGAACAAGGAATTACTTTCAAGGTTTCACCTTCACTTAAAAAAATACAGGGATCTTTATGATCAAATCATTTTCCTGTCTCCCTACTATCTTTTTCCTTTCCCATCCTACTTCCAGTAGCTAAACAATGTTAATAATCTAGTTATATCTTGAAATGAATATTTAAATATGTTTGTTTGTGTGCATTTGCTTTAGACATCTCTCAATTAATAACACATCATAGAAATTCTTACAGTTCATCAGTTATGCATAAAACGCATTTTACTTAATAGCTGCATAATATACTATGGCTGACTGTATTATAATCTATTTGATCATTTTTCCTAATTATGGATATTAGAACAGTTTCCAGTTTTTGGCCACTTCAAATATATTTTCATGTAGCCTTCTATAATGCTGCTTTTTTCCCACAGAACAGATTCTCAAAAGTGGGTTGTTGGTTCAAATTTTGTATTTATATTAAATTTTAATAGCAATTGCTAGGTTGCTTTCCAAAATGATTGTAGCAATTGGTATTTCCTTCATCAATGCAAGATGCGCCTAGTTTTCCTAATCTCACCAGCACTGAATGTTGGCAGCTTTGAAACATTTTGACTGCTTGGTGAAGTCTAACTGTGTGCACATATAATCAAGCAACAAAACATTAAAAGCATTCCAGAAGCCCCCCTTTTGCCCTCTACCAGTAATTACCTCACCGCCAAGGTAGCCATTATCTTCACTTCTAACAATACAGATTCATTTTGACTATTTATTAACTTTGTAGAAAAGTACTTATATGGTATGTAATCCACTGTGTTTGGCTTCATATGTTACTGTAATGTTTATGAAATTCATTCCTATTGTTACATGTAGCAAGAGTTTATTCCTTCTGACACAAGGAAACTTTTGGAAGTGATGGATGTGTTTATTACTTTGATCGTAGTGATGGTAGCATGGATGTGTGCATATGTCCAAATGCATCAAATTGTATAAATTAAATATAAGCAGTTTTGTGTATCAATACTACCTCAGTAAAGCTGAAAAATTGCTCTCTAGTCCTTCATTCCATGAATATATAACTATTTATCTAATCCACTGTCAATGTATACTTAGGTTACATCTCAACTTTCAGCTATTATAAATGTTGCATATGAACACATGAACATTCTTGTGCATGTGTAATGGTGAACATACACATACATTTCTTTTGGGTACATAAGTAGAAATGGAATTGCTTGGTAGTAGAGTAGGACTAGTCAGTTATGGTAAACATTGCCAAACAGTTTTTTTGTGTGGCTTAACCAGTTTATATTCCCGTCATGCAAGTTGCTCTAAATCCTCCAGTTAACATAGGTATTTTCTTTCTTTTCATTTTAGCTATTTGGTGATGTGTAGCTGTACCACATTGCTTAAATTTTATTTCTTTTATCTTTCATGGTGGGGAGTCAACATTTATGCTCTAAAATTGATAAGAGATAGTAGTATGAAAACATTAGAAATCTTAAAAACAGTATATAAATCTTAGAAAATATAAAAAATATAGCGCACATATTACCACCATTGTCACATCACTAACTACAACCTCAACCACCAAATAAAGGGAAGCCTGGATGATATGGTTGTAGTAAAAAACAAGGAGGACATTCAACGTAGAAAAATGTCTAACATAGAAGAATTAATGAGTTAGCATATCTGCAAATCAATTGATATAAAAGAAATAAACTCAATTAAAAAATAATGAGACTAATATGGGATTAAAATCAAAACCCAATCATATGCTGAACAAAATAAACATGTTTCAAAGAGCGAAATAGAGATATTAAAAGTAAAAAAAGATGGGCAAAGATGTGAAAAGAAAATAAAAATTAAATGAAAACAAGTTTTGTAATATTAAGACCAGAGAAAGCAAATTCAAGGCAAAAATAGAGATCCAACTGTCATAACAGGGGGCGGCACAAAGTAAAGCAATATCAAAATTAATTTTGAAGACCCTATAAAATATTCAAGAGATCAAGATAAAAATTAGTCGTAAAATGTTCATAGGAAATTTTTAATTCTCTCAATCAGGGAGATAAAAGTAGGTGAAATAAAAAGTAGAAGATGAAAATTATATACTTCATAATATTGATTTTTTTAATCAGAAAAGAGTATTTTATTTTGTCACACGTTTTATATGTGTCTGTTAAGATGATTTTTTTTAGTTTGTCAATATAGTAAATGACATTTATTATCTAATGTGAAATTAATAAACCCCACAAGATCATGATGTATTTTCTTTTTTATAAATTATTGGATACTGTTGCTAAAGTTTTGCTTAGAATATTTTTATTTATCCTCATGAAGGATATTAATCTGTAGTTTTCTTTTAAAAGATTTATCCTTAGTCCCACCTTCCATCTTTCCCCACTACCACATTTGGCTAGTTTATTATTAAACCTGCATATTATTTTTTAATGTGACACAAAGATACCACCTACATCCCAGTTATACCACAGATAACTGTTTAAAAAGCATACTCCTGAGCCCAGACCAAAAACCTGAATCAGAATCTGTTGAAATAAGATCTGAGAATAAACATCTTAAAAAGCATCGGAGACATATACACAGTAAAATTTTAGTCATATTTATTCTATTTTTATTTATATATTTAGTTATTATATTTGAACTGTTATAGGTTGATTTAGCAGCTTTTGAAAGCATCAACTGAGGTACTATTATAATAAAATTAATTAGTGCACTTCCAGTTTCTCCTACCTTGCCTTCACATCTTCTCCCAGGTTTTGTATCATAGAATAATATCTATATTAAAAAGACTTATAATATTTGCATTCTGGGTTCTAATCATAACTTTTATATTTTGTAGAATTGCTTCTGTATTTAAAATAGTTTAATATCATACAGTTGGGTCTTGCTTTTATAGCCAATATGACAATCTCTGCCTTTTAAATTGTAGTGTTTAAACTATTTACATTTAACGTGATTGCTGATGAGATTAGATGGAAGTTATTTTGTTATTTGTTTTCTATTTTTCTCACATGGTTTTGTTTCTCTTTTCTATCTTTGTCACCTTTTGAATTCCTGAGTATTTTTGTGAATCCATATTATCTCCTTTGTTGGATTATTATCTATAACTTTTGAAAAATTTTCAGCTGTAACATCAAATATGTCTTCTTTCCTCCATTCTTTTGCTGACTCTAATTACACATATATAAGACCACTTGAAGTTGTCCCACTGATCACTGATGTTCTTTACATGTTTGTAATTTCTTTTTTCTTTTTCTGTTTCCTTTTGGATAATTTCTATTGCTATGTCTTCAAGTTCACTAATATTTTCTGCTGCAATTCCTAATTGACCTTCTATTATCTCAGACATTGTAATGTTCATCCCCAGAAATTTGGTTTGGATAATTTTTTATACTTTCACGTCTTTAAACAAAAATATTGAATATATCAAATAGTTATAATAAGTGTCTTAATGTCTTTATCTGCTGATTCTAATATCTATGTCAATTCTGGGTCAATTTAGTTTGATGTATTTTTCCTCTTACTACGGGTAATATATCCTTGCTTTTTATATGCCTGGCAATCTTGATCAGAAGAAAGAATTTGTCAATTTTACCCTGTGGAGTCCTGTATATATTTTGTATAGCTATAAACATTTTTGAGCTGCATTTTGTAATACAGTTAAGCTATTTGGAAATACTTTGTTTTTTTCAGGTTTTGCTTTTAACATTTCTTGAGAAGAACCAGAGAAGAATTGTGTTAAGGATTCCTCACTACTGAGGCAAGAACATTCTGGTTACTTTACCCAGTGCCCAGTGAATTACAAGATTTTTCAGTATAGCTGGTGGGAATATTGCTTTTTTTACCCTTCTGTGTTCTCTGGATACTATACTTTTAATACTCCAAGGTTACTTTTTTTCTACAATCTTGGATATTTTCTTAACATACAGGCAGCTCCATAAGGAAACCCTCTGTGGTTCTCTGTAGGTCTCTTCTGTGAAGCTTTCTTCTTTTTTATACTCTGACCTGCAAATTCTATCTTCCTTTTTCTCCTCCAACTTCCAACTTTATTTCCTGAATTCAAGGATTCTGCTGGATTCTATCTGTGTTCCTGTCTATGTGCTGAAACCTGGGGATTTTCTAAGGACAATAATCAGGGATAATTTTAATACTAATCTTAAGGTTTTTGCCCCTATCTCACAGGGATTATTATCTGATGTGTAATGTAAACAATTGAAATCATATAGAATATATTTTCTGATAACTAAGGTATTATATTAGAAATCAATAGTAATAATATGCCTAGAAAAAAATTCCAAGTATTTGAAGATTAACACACTCCCCCAATCCATAGGTCTAGAAGAAATCACAAAAGAATATAGAAAATAATCTAACTGAATAACAGTGAAAATATTATGTACCAAAATTTAGAAGGGGAATATAGCTAAAATGAATTTAAAGGAAAATTTACATATGTAAAAATTTACTTAAAAATAAGACATAAAACAATTAATTTAAGTTTTAGTTTTGAGAAGGTAGAAAAATTTCCAATTAAACCCAAAGCAAATAAAAGAAATAATAAAATAATGGCATGTATCAATGAAAATAGAAACATGAAAACAATAGAAAAAAATTATCAAACCAAAGGTTAGGTTTTTGAAAAGATTAATGAAATTAGTAAACCCTTGACAGAAATAATCAACGAGCAGGAAGAGAGAAACCTAATTATCAAAATCAAGAATTAAAGAAAGGATGTCAGTATATATCTAACAGAAATTAAAAGGTTAAGGGAATATTACAGTCAATTTAATGTAAAAATTTCAACAACTTAGATGAAAGGAACAAATTCCTTGAAAGATATATACCAAAACCAATCTAAGGAAAAAAAAGTATAGTCCAATATTTACTATAGACATTGAATTTGAAATTTAAAGAGAAGAAAATCTTCCCACAAGGAAAACTCTAAGCCTAGATGATTCCTTTGGTGAATCCTATCAAACAGTTAAGAAAGAAATAGTATTGGGCGCCTGGGTGGCTCAGTTGGTTAAGCGACTGCCTTCGGCTCAGGTCATGATCCTGGAGTCCCGCATCGGGCTCCCTGCTCGGCAGGGAGTCTGCTTCTCCCTCTGACCCTCCTCCCTCTCATGCTCTCTGTCTCTCATTCTCTCTCTCTCAAATAAATAAATAAAATCTTTAAAAAAAAAAAAGAAAGAAATAGTATTAATATTAATAATATGAACTCCTTCATAAAATAGAAGAGAAGGAAACACTATCCAAAATGTTTTATGAGTCCTTAAGACTTAAGACTTAAGACCCAAATACTGATATGCAAACTTGACAGAGTTCACAAGAAAATAAATATACAGACTAATATTCCTTATGAACATAGATGCAAAAATTTTCAACCAAGTATTAGCAAAGTGATTTGAAGAATACATTAAAAAAATAATACTTCAAACTCATGTGAGAGTTATACCAGGAATGTAAGGTTGGTTTCACATTAAAGATTCAATCAGTATAATTCATAATATTAAAATACAAAGGTATTTCATAGATGGAGAGAAATTATTTGAGAAAATTCAAAAGCAATACATAATTTTAAGAAAATAACTTCAACAAACTATAACTAGAAGATAACTTCCTTAACCCGATAAGTTATCCACCAAAAAACCTATGGTTATCATACTTAATGGGAAAATATAAAATATTTCCACCCCAACCATCCCTAGGGGTTGAAAACAAATCAAAGATACTTACTATTACCACATCTATTCACCATTTTACTAGAAGTCCTACCCAGTGCAATAATGCAATTAAGATTTGGCAAGAAGAATGAAAACTATCTTCATTCACAAAGGGCATAGTTGTTTACACAGAAAACCTTAAGGAACTTGCAAAAGATTACTAGACTTAATAAGTGAAGCTTTAAGGTCTAAAAACCAAATACTAATTGTATCCTAGCAATGCCTAGTTGATATCGACATTAAAAAACAATTCCAATTTTAATAGCATCTAAAAGCATAAAATACTTGATTAATTTAACAAAAGATATATATTAGCCAGCTATGCTGAAAAGAATAAAATATTAAGAGAAATTAAGGAATGCAAATAGATGAAGAGATATACCACGTTCAAATATTAAAAGACAATGTTGTTAGGAAGTCATTTCTCCTTAAACTGATCTATGTAGTTAATATGACCTTAATCATAATGCCAGAGTATTTTTCTACAGAAATAGACAAGCTAGTTCTAAATTTCGTATGGAAACACAAAGACCTGAGAATAACCAAATTAATATTGCAAAAGAAGAACAAATTTGGCAGGCATAATTACCAAATTTTTAAGATATACAGAGATCAGGAGAGTGTGATATTGGTATAAGGATACACAAATAGAGCAAATGACTAAAATAGCCAGAAATAGTTGCAAACATAAGCAGTAAAGTGATTTTTAGCAAAGATGCCAGGGCAATTCCCTGTGGCAAAATAAAGCTTTTAAATGATTGGTGTCAGGAGAATTGAATAAATGTATGAAAAGTAAATAAACCCAAATTGAGACAAATCATGGATGTGAAAACTAAAACTATAGTGCTTCTAGGAAAACATAGAATATCTTTCTGGCCTAGGGGTAGACTGAGATCTCTCAGAGAGAAGACAAAACAGTACTAACCTTAAAAGAAAAAATGATAAATTGAACTTGATCAAAATTAAGAACTTTTTCACAGCCTGGGAAAAGTCATTTGCAATACATGTATCTGGGAGAATATATACAATTATATATATGTGATAATATAACATATATATGTATATAATATAATGTATATATGTGTATATTAAAAAAGATAATACATCAAACTCATGTGAGAGTTATACCAGGAATGTAAGGTTGGTTTCACATTAAATATAATATACACATGTATATACACACACACAATTTATAAAGACCCACTAAAACTCAATAAAAAACAACAGCAAAGACTATTAAATCCAATTTTACATAATGGGTAATTGATATAAACAAACACTTCTCTAAAGAAGACATATGAATGATGAATAAGCATATCAAGAAGTGATCAACATCATTAGTCATCAGAGAAATTCAAGTCAAAAGTACAATAAGATTTCTACTGCAATGGAAAAAATTAGAAACAGTAACAACACCAAATGTTACAAAGTGTGGAACAACTTGGATCTCTCAAACATTTCAAGTGGGAGAGTAACCATTTGGGAAATGTATTGGCTATTTCTCATAAAGTTCACTATATATCTACTTTATGACCTAGTAATTCAGCTACTTTTTTATTTTCTTAAGGAATATAAAAATATATCTCTAAAAAAGGACTTAGGAAAGCATATTTATTGCAGGTTTAGCCATAAAGGCCAAAAACTTGAAATAATACAAACATACATCAAGAGAATGGATAAATAAATTGTGGTATACTCACACAAATGAATGTGACCCAGCAATAAAATCAGAATGAATTAATGATATATGCACCAACCTGGATGAATCTCCAAATCATTGGATTATGCAAAAGATGCTAGATTCAAAACAATACATATTCTATGGCTCCAAGTGTACAAAGTTGAAGACGAGACAAAATTAATCTACAGCGACAAAAATCAGCACGACGGTTGCTATCAGGGTAGGGTGGAGATTGACTGGAAGTGGACATGAAGTGATGAAAAATCTATCTCTTGATTGAGGTAAATGATCACATATGTGTATACACTTGTGAAAACTCATAGAATTATATACCTAAATCCGTGCATATTACTGTAAATTTTATTTTAATTAAAATATAAAATAGTAGGGGGTTGATTCTGAGTGCTGGGGCTGGTTGAGATTTCAGCAATGCTGCAGAAATTCAGGGAATCTTCCAGTGAGTTGGTACCCACGTGATCTACTCAATGCAGACAAATAGGAGAATACTGGGGATCTTCTGCCCCATTTCTTTAGAATGTTGCTGCCCTTTCCCCTCCATCCTAACTTTCCCCTCCATGTCTTCCTTTCCCAACAGGAAAAAAAACAAAAATGACAACAACGAACACTTGGTAGAGCACTCCCTCACATACACCTACCTCATCCCTAGCTGGTAAAAAGCAGGAAACAATTATCACAAGAATTTATTATTTTAAGGCTCAGTACACTTATTATGTAATTATTTATTGAATGAACTCCCAGCTATTAAAAAATCAATAATTAAATTAAAATGTTTCCTTCTAGAGAGTTATGAGAGCTTGTAGGTGATTTTAATTAAAAAAAGTTATTGTTGATTTCCTAAGTATACACAATCCATGTAAGGAGACGCTTATCTAAGATTTTCCACCTTGCTCCAGAACCCTTCATTCAGCATTACAGATCCAGTGGTGCAGCCATTACTTTGCTCCTGCCTCCCTCTTGTTTCAGCATTCCTGGTTCCTGGTTTGATCCAATCCCCACCCAGATGCTGTCACTTAGTTTCATGACCTCCTTAAGACACTGCTTCCTTGGACTTAGCTGTTGCTCTGATCTTCCTCGTTTCAGCTCTAAGCCTTGTCTGCTGTAGATTCACCTGTGGGCCTCTCGTGCATTATGGAATATATCACCTGCTCCATGGAGCCCACTTGCATCACCTGTCCTTCAGGCCAGTCTCTGGCAGTGGAAAACAGAATTGGGGAGGAGGAGGATGATAGGAGAAAGAAACTATGGGAGGAACATAGGCTTGGGAATAACAGAACGTATTACAAGAAATGCTGTTAATTTGTTTAATACCATGAGTTCTCTGCAAGGATGACATAATTGCACAGTCGTAAAACTATCTTTAAGAATGTGCTGGTGGAAAAGGCCCCAAATAAGCCAGAGGAAATTTGAAAAAGAAAAGCAAAGCTGGTGGCATCACAATTCCGGACCTCAAGCTCTATTACAAAGCTGTAATCATCAAGACAGTATGGTACTGGCACAAAAACAGACACATAAATCAATGGAACAGAAGAGAGAGCCCAGAAATGGACCCTCAACAACCTGGTAAACTAATCTTTGACAAAGCAGGAAAGAATGTCCAATGGAAAAAAGACAGTCTCTTCAACAAATGATGTTGGGGAAATTGGACAGCCACATGCAGAAGAATGAAATTGGACCATTTCCTTACACCACACACAAAAATAGACTCAAAATGGATGAAAGATCTCAATGTGAGACAGGAATCCATCAAAATCCTAGAGGAGAACACAGGCAGCAACCTCTTCGACCTCAGCCGCAGCAACTTCTTCCTAGAAACATCGCCAAAGGCAAGGGAAGCAAGGGCAAAAATGAACTATTGGGACTCCATCAAGATAAAAAGCTCTTGCACAGTAAAAGAAACAGTCAACAAAACCAAAAGACAACTGACAGAATGGGAGAAGATATTTGCAAATGACATATCAGATAAAGGGCTAGTATCCAAAATCTATAAAGAACTTATCAAACTCAACACCCAAAGAACAAATGATCCAGTCAAGAAATGGGCAGAAGACATGAATAGACATTTCTGCAGAGAAGACATCCAAATGGCCAATAGACATATGAAATACTGCTCAACATCACTTGACATCAAGGAAATACAAATCAAAAGCACAATGATATACCACCTCACACCAGTCAGAATGGCTAAAATTAACCAGTCAGGAAATGACAGATGTTGACAAGGATGCAGAGAAAGGGAAACCCTCCTACACTGTTGGTGGGAATGCAAGCTGGTGGAGCCACTCTGGAAAAGAGTACCTAGGTTCCTTGAAAAGTTGAAAATAGAGCTACCCTATAACCCAGCAATTGCACTACTGGGTATTTACTCCAAAGATACAAATGTAGGGATCTGAAGGGGCACGTGCACCCCAATGTTTATAGCAGCAATGTCCACAATAGCCAAACTATGGAAAGAGCCTAGATGTCCATCAACAGATGAATGGATAAAGAAGATGTGGTATATATATACAATGGAATACCATGCAGCTATCAAAAAAATGAAATCTTGCCATTTGCAACGACATGGATGGAACTAGAGGGTATTATGCTAAGTGAAATAAGTCAATCAGAGAAAGACAGTTATCATATGATCTCACTGATATGAGGAATTTGAGAAACAAGGCAGAGGATCATAGGGCAAGGGAGAGAAAAATGAAACAAGATGAAACTGGAGAGGGAGACAATCCATAAGAGATTCTTAATCTCAGGAAACAAACTGAGGGTTGCTGCAGTAGACTGGGGTGGGAGGGATGGAGTGGCTGGGTGATAGACATTGGGGAGGGTATGTGCTATGGTGGTGCTGTGAATTGTGTAAGACTGATAAATCACAGACTTGTACCCCTGAAACAAATAATACATTATATGCAAATAAAAAATAAAAAATAAATTAATTAATTTTAAAAAAAAGAATGTGCTGATGGGCAAAGTATTTTTTAAGGCATGGTGAATATATATCGGTACAAATGATTAGCATGAGTAACAAAACTGCTCAAGTATATGCTCAACTATGTTTTTCATAAAAGTAGCATCACATCATAACATTGACAGTTCCAAAATTCTATCCATACTCTCTAATTATAGCCACTGAAAAAATAGCTGTTGGGAGCTGTTTTTTTTTTTTTTTTTTAAGTATAATACTCATGACTCTAATCATCTGTTTCATGGTATCTTAGAATATAATGCAAAAAATATTCACTTATTTTTTCCTTTATTTTTTGTGAGGATAATGTAGCATTTTTTTAATTTAATGTGACACTACGTGTCTGTATCACAATCTGCTATGTGGTGTTTGCCAAGTAATTTGTTAAAGTGTTAAAACTTGGCAATGATTTACAAAGAAGAGTAGAATCAGAGTTAGTCATTTTCATTTACTTCCATTCAGTTACATATTCATGGACTAACAAGAAAGAGTTGGAGTTATAAATAACTTGTGAACTATCTAACCCACAGTCCATCTTCCCTATAACCTCACCCATATCTAGGAAAACCTGTGAAGTCTGTGGACATCGGACTAGTGTACCACTGAAGAAAAAAGGTCAGTGATCTAACAAGTGTCTTTTATAAATCCTCACAAATCAATCTTTATACATTCATATTTCATCCGTTATCAACTTGAAAATTTTAAAGATTGTATTCTCCCTGAGATATCATTTCCTTTGATCATCCTGGTTAAACCAGAATTTATATTCTTCTGTGGTTTTTAGATCATTAAGTCTTTTTTTTTTTTAAGTTTTTATTTATTTGAGAGAGAGAGAGACTGAGAGAGAGTGAGAGTGGCGAGCAGGAGCGGAGGAGAGGGGCAGAGGCAGAGGGAGAAGCAGACTCTCCTGCTGAGCAGGGAGCCCGACATGGGGCTTGATCCCAGGACCCTGGGATCATGACCTGAGCCAAAGGCAGACGCTTAACCTACTGAGTCACCCAGGCGCCCCTAATCATTAAGTCTTGATATAATTCTTTCTTCCTCCATTCCAATCAACCTACCATGGGGGGGAGGGGGGAGTTCTTTCTTTATGCTTTACTCCTCAGTTCCTCTGTACTAATGGGCCAATTTTAAAGAGTATCTTTAACCCATTGGCCTTGAAACCAGAAAAGGAAAAAAAAGATACAATCAAACTGCATCACTGTAACTCTGAAAAACCAAAAAAAACCCAAAAAACAAAAAATAAACAAACAAACAACACTAAGAAAGAGAGGATGAGGCTGAAACTAGAAATTACACCATTTGGGCAACTCTCAACATTGCCAAATTGTCTGACAGCAATTAGACAACATATTCTCCCTTCCATGCTCTCCCTGAACCTTATGGGATAGAAACCTAAGAACTACATTTCCCCAAGTCCCTGCCAGCAAGGCTAGAGTTGTATTGCACAAATGAGAGATACTCACATGAATTTTGAAAAGCAAAAGGGAAGCAAAGGCATTGTTGAGTCTATGGTGAGAGAAGGGGGCAGGATTATGGGCTTAGCAGGGGACAATAAGATTTTTTTAATTGAAATCTCGTTGACACATATTACATTAGTTTCAGATGTACAATACAGTGTTTGGACAAGTCTATATGTTATACTATGCTCACAAGTGTAGCTATCATCTGACACCATACAAAGCGCTTACAAAACCATTGACCATATTCCCTATACTATACTTTTTATGTCTTGACTTATTCATTCCATAACTGGAAGCCTGTACCTCCCATTCCCCTTCACTTATTTTGCCCATTTCCTACCACCCTCCACTCAAGCAGGCATCAGTTTGTTCTCTGTATTTATGGGTTTGCTCCTGCTTTTTGTTTGTTTTGTTTTCTAGATTCCCTATACAAGTAAAATCATATGATATTTGTCTTTCTCTGTCTGACTTATTTCACTAAACATAATACCCATCCATGTTGTCACACATGGCAAAATCTCATTATTTTTTATGGCTGAGTAATATTCCTGTGTGTGTGTGTGTGTGTGTGTCCATTCATCTATCAACAGACATTAGGAGGCAATAAGATTTTAATAGATACCCCTGTACTCTGTCCTGTACATCGTCCACTCTCTGTTGTAGGCATGAAGAGTGGTTTCGTATGATTTTGCACTTCCTGGTTTCTTCAATGCCAGTGGCAGCTTTTCCTCACCTTCACTTCTCCAATTCTTCCAGTGGTTTTGCAAGATTTTAATTTCCTGTATTAAATGACTTTTTGCTGGAAATACCTAGCATGACTTCTTCTCAGTTATCTGAATTATGATGAGTATAATGCACTGGCTTTTCTATGCTTCCCTTGTGCAAGGTTCTAGATAATTTTGAGTGAACCCTAAATGGAGTATATGTATAGAGCCCTTCCCAATTATACAAGTGTTATACTTAATGGCCTTCAATAAAAACCCGAATCTGGAACAAATATGCATCTTTCCTTGACTCCTGTATGGCTAAACCCTTACTTTCCTACAAGTTGTATAACAAAACTAGGACAAGTGTATAGTTTACAATCTTACAGCTCTATCTTCAAATCTTGGCTTTAATATTTACTTGACTCATTGACTCAGTTTCCTTGATGGATAGTTATTGATCACTAATTGGTGCCAGAAGCTCCAAATACCTGTGGTACCACAATGATTAAAAGAGTCTCTGTCCCCTGCCCTCATATGCTTAAAATCTAGCAGCAAAAATTATAGAAAGAGAATTTGCAGGGGATAAAACGTGTAAGTAGAGTCAGGTACTAAAGAGCCTTCCAAGTCATAAAAAGATTTTGACTCTAGCATAAGGATGATGAGGAGACATTGAAGAGTTGTTATCAGAAGAGTGATTTGGTAAAATTTGAGTTTTTGAAAAATAACTCTGGCAGGTGGGTAAAAGGCGAATTGGATAGGAAGATGACTGGATATAGAGAGACCAATTAGGAAGCTGTAACATTAAACCAGATGAGAGATGATACCAGGTCTAGGAAGATAATCACAACCTGAACTATGGTGGGGAGCATAAGGATGAAGAAAAATGAACTGATGCAAGCAACATCTAGGAATTAGAACAAAATGTGGGAGTTGATCGGACATGTGTGATAAGGAGACACGAGTGTCAAGGGTGACTCCAGAGTGTAAGGCTTTAGGGAACTAGATTAATAGCAGCATCACGATTAGAAAAGAAATACAGGAAAACAAAGTAGAGGTGAAGTGGGGTGTGGATCAAAATGGCAGGTTCTGTTTTAGACATGTTCCATTTAATCCGCTGATGAGACACCCATGTAGACATGTCAAGTCAGCTGATGAAGATACAGGTTTGAAGTTAGAAAAAAGGTCTGGTCTTAAAGATTCAAATACTGCAAAAATATGAATTATAATTGCAGCCATAGGAGTGAATACATTGACTCATGTTCATGTACAGAAAGGAAAGAGAGCTAAACTGTCTAGGAGTCACCATTATTTTCCTTTTTTTTGGTTGTGTCAAGGCCTACTATTTCATCTTGGACAGAAACTCTGATATAAAATATCACACAATTTCTCTAATTTCCCAAAGTCTTTTTATTTCAACAGATAAAATCACTACATAAGATATTTTGTTAATGGGTTAACAGAATTAATTAGATCACATATATTAATGGATCATTAATTGGATTCCAATAATTTACTACTACAACTGGTGATACAGTAACATACACATTTCCTACAGGGTAAGAATTCTCCAAGAGGAAGACAACACTTTTAACCACAATTATCTATTAACATCTTAAACAAAGTAACTGCTATTTAAAGGACAAAAAGCTTCTTCTTGGATAGTTATGTCAAGTCCAACAGAAAAATCAACTCATCCATTACATGATATATTACATATATATATTATTTTTTGTTTACTTCTTACTCTTTCACTGTTTTCATTCTTTTTCAGTATTCCACTGAAGTCCACGTCAAGTCCACATCAAGAGCTTTACTTCTTCATTGGAAATAATTCAACAAGAGCCATAGTATGAATTTTAAATATATCCATAAAATGAAACTCTCCTGTTCATAAAGTTAATGTTTGTAACTAAATGTAATATTCATATTGAAGCTTTTTAAAATTTAAGAAATCCATTCACAAATTCAGTCATACTGACAAAATGTGATTACAATAAATCTTCTTTAACAGCACCCAAAGAAGTACAAATATTTTAACATCTCAGTGAGTTTTCATAAACATACTAGGGTTTTAAGCATCTTTGATTGGGTACTATTGAAATAAAAATTGTGTTCCCAAAATCATTCAATGAAAAATATTATAGCATCTACACTCCACTATTTATAGGTAAAATTTTATTATGTATATATTTATAAGTTATCCAAAATACATAGCTAAGTATTTTGAGAGGAGGATAATTTATGTTTAAATTGGTCCAAATAGAATGTTTGCAAAGTGTAATGAATGCAATGTTTTTAATATCTCTTACCAGGTGGTTCCATTTTGATGAAATTATATTGTTTTATTAATTCTGAATGGGTCTATGGAAGATGAATTTCAAAAAATAACACTGCAGTGTTCTGTAAACACATTAGAGCTACATATCTATGCAAAAACTGTTTACAAATAACCACAAAATGTTGCAAAATGCCACAGAAATTATTTCCTAATCGGAATTAATTTTTAGTGGAGACAAACTCAGCTCTAACATAGGAGTAATAAATGTTCCAAAGGATACAACAATTAGAAGTGACTAAAAGTTTTGAGCTGTATGCTTATTTGTTAGGTAAATAGTATCTATATAAAGCAGTCACAACTTGAAATGAGAAGCTACATGACTGTTTACATTTCTATAATTCTGAGAATTTCAGCCTTCTATTCTGAGTTGAAGAAAGTCTTCACTAAATGTGCATTTGGTTTTAAGAACAATTGGCTAACTGAATAAAGATTTCCCCCATCACTGGCCAAAATACTAATTATATAGCAAATTTCAGCTTATTTCCTGTAAGTCGTTCAAATAATTGGTAATGCTCCCTGAAGGATTGGTCCATAGGAAGAATAATTAAAAAAAAAAAATACAATAAAGAAGAGCCTGTGGCTCCCTAGGGAAATTGATTTTGGATAGTCTTTTCCTCAGATGAGGGGGCAGTGAGCAGCATATCACCCCCTGTCGACGCCCTAATATGATTTGAAAGGCAACTTATTTAGCCACCATTTTTTAGCAATGCTGATAATGCCAATTCCTTGTTCGGGTTTCCTTCATTCTGGGAAGTAGTCAAAAGCATCCCTCTCTGCTTTTACTCAGACTTTGACCGACCATCCAAGCAACCATAGGCAAACTGTGTGTTGTATCTTTGAATAGGAGTCTTTTCACCAACGCTTTGCCACCCAGGTTTCCACAGATTCTACTGCAGATGCTTCCATTCAGATCCTCCTTTTCTTCCTTAAAGTGGGAAATCAGGATGCACCTGGGAGCTCTCATCAACCAGATTTATAGCTCTGGTCAGAATTCAGCTACCAGAGCTTCCTTAGACGTTGGTAGCCTCCGTGAAAGAGTCATGGGGGCCATTGTTCTTTTTGACTTCCAGGTTCTTTTTAGTCTTGAATGTCACAGACACCTCAGAGTGGATGGCATCCAACCTCTGCTCACAGCGGAAGGCTGCGAGGAAAGCCTTTCTATAGTTGCTGTTCATCCAGCCATAGAGGAGGGGGTTGGCAAAGGTGGAACACATGGCGATAATGTGGAGCACGGTGAAGATGAGTTTGTACTCCTTCAGGTCGAGGACTTGGTTGTCAATGTCCACAGCAAGCTGGAAGGCGTGGAGAGGCAACCAGCTGACCGCAAACACCACGACCACACACACCAGCATTTTGGTGGTTTTCTGCCTTCGCTGATGGTAGTGATCATTGGCAGCTCCAGGGCTCACATGGTTCTTAAGTTTACTCCAGATACGGGTGTAGGAAAAGGATATGATGCAAAGAGGCAACACATACAGGATTAGCAAGGAAGAAAGACTGTAGACAGTGCCATAGATGTTCTTCTCCTCGCCAGGCCACTTCTCTGTACAGACCACAATCTCAAAGTCAGGAATAATCTCAATCAGCGAATACTCGCGGAAGATGGCCAGGGGGCTGGCTAGCAGGGCGCTGATGCCCCAGGCCATGCCAATAATCAGGAAGCTGATTCTCTTGGAGATCTTGCTCTCCAGGTGGTAGACGATGCAACGGTGCCGGTCCAGGGCAATGACTGTCAAGGTGATGGTGGACACTTGTACTGCCAGGCCCTGGGCATAGGGAACCAGGTGGCATAGGACAAGACCCATTTTCCACTCCCCCATTAAGGTGTAGGTAAGAGTGAATGGCAAGCACAGGGTGTTCACCAGAAGATCTGCCACAGCCAGATTGGCAATGAAAAAGTTGGTTACTGTGCGCATGCTCTTGAATTTGATCACCACATGAATCACCAAAGAGTTTCCAATTACCCCAAGCAAGATGATGGAGCAATAAGCTAATATGAGGATAATCCGTACCTCAATCAGCATGGTGCTGTCTATAAGCTCTGGCTCAGGGTCGGGGGCCAGCTCACCTCTAGGAGTGGTTTGCTGTGGATGATACTTCTCCACCTTCATTTCTTCCACTGTCTGGTTCTCATCAGCCTCTGCACCTACTGGGCCCATTTTCAGCAACTAGAACAAGAATCTACAACTAAAAAAATGAAGAAGAAGAAGAAGAAGAAGAAATATGGAACAAGGAAAACATAAGGGCGACACGAAGGAATATCCCAAATGGATTGGTTTCATTTTGATTAGGGCTCAAAATACCTGTCCCCTGATCCCTAAAATTGCACATAGTGCAACATTTTAATAAAGCAGGCCCATTAATAAGTCTATTCGCAAATATGGTGAATTAAACCAGGTCCCTGAAATATATATTACAATGGTAAAATGTAATACCTATAGTATAGATATAATTTCAGTGTGAATGCTACCAAATTGAGTCAATCTATTTTAAGTGGGATGAATGTTAGAAACTTTACCAATTAATTTTATAACTTCTATGAACTCATCAAATTAATTTTAAGGTAGACAAAGAAAATGGCCTTCAATACCTTGACTGCTTTAAATTTATAAATATAGCAGCAAATTGCATAGAAAAGAGAAAAATATTAAAACCCTTTGCATGGTGCCTGGACTTTGGGAGTATAACATATTTAAGATAAACTGAGCAGATACCATTCCACAGCCATTTCTTCTAGTGTTTGGGTTAGTGTTAAAAATAGGTAGCCTGTGTAAAACAGTTGCATTTTTTGATGATCTGAAATCAACTTCCGACTGACATACAGCAGAATCCCACACAGGATCTATACGAAAAGTATGTCCAAATCTGAAGTATATCTCTCTCTAACCTCTAAATATCAAAGTTTTGATACTTTTCTTCCCCAATTACAGCCCCCCAAGACTTTTCCTTCTGCATGCCCTACTCCAGTCAATGCTATCCCCATGGATTACACCAGGTAAAGATAAAAAGCAGGTAACCATTCTAGGCTCCGTCAACACCTTTAGCCCCAACATCTAAGAGAACCCGCAGACTGATCTGATATACCTCTCTCAATGGTCCTCATCATTTCTGCCACATTGACTTTGTCCTTCTCGATTTCTTACCACAATTACTCTAATAGTCTTCTGACTTATGTCACTTCCTCTTCTCCTGCTTTCATTCATTCATTCATTCATTCATTCATTCAACTGACAATAATAATTGAGTATCTGCAAAATGCCAGGCCTGGCTCCACCCTTGTGATCCTTGCACTTACTCTAACATGCATTCAGCAAGCATTTAAAAATCTATGTCAAGAACCTAGGATTTGTGCTGGGGGAATGACAACAGGATAAGGTCTCCACTCACAGGCTCTTACCTTTGATGAGAAAGAGCATACTCTGACATTAAAATTGTCTTTCTGAAATTCAGATGTGATTATATCATTTCCCCCATGTCTCCAGACTGCTTAAAACAATATAAGATATTGGTTTCTAATGTGAAATTCTCTTTTCAAGCTTGTAAAAACATCCAGAGCCCAACATCATAGTAAGTTTTGAATGTAGTCATAATGACAAAAGGCTGCCACCATTAATTCAGAACCTCTTTTAAATAAATTTGGTTTTTATTAATCATAATGGCATCTACCTACATTGGTAGATGAGTCACATTTATTCAGCCCACAGACAATGTCTGGGTGGGCCCCCAGCTCCATTCCTTACCCTTCCTCTGGAGGGCTAACTCTTGCAGACTGTATTTTCAGGCTCCCAAGTCATCGGGACGCTGGCTGAGTTTGATCATAGGAAGCATTGGCAGGTAATTAGAGGACAAAGGGAGGGAGAAGCCTCTGTCTTCTTTACCCTCCCTCTCTCCTCTGGGAAGTGCCCCTGTAGCCCCTCTGTGGCTCTGGTTCCCACAGGACTAGTCCATAGTGATTTTATTTCCAGTGGATGGCCCTAGTCCCTGGGCTTTGGTCACACCAAATACTCCCTGTATCCCTCTGGCTGGGGGTAGTAATGACTCTTTGCTCTTGCTGATCCTTGAGTGGCCTCAACATCCTCTGTTCGGCTTCCATCACTTGTGTAATCAATTCTCGGCATTTAATTTTCCCTCCCTTACATTCTGGAACAGGTTCTGTTTTGCATGATCTGCTGATACCATACATATATGTTGTCATTAATTTGCTCTCCCACTAATGGTTCTGCACATAGAAGTTGATAACACTGGCCTACAGAAGATAATCCCAACTCCATTATATGACATTCAAAGCTTTTCTTGAACGCATTCCTGCCTATCCTCTGGCTTCATCTCTCCTGACATATCAACGCATATGTTATGCCTTAGTCATACTAAACTGTTTCCAATTCCAGCAATGCATCAGCTTTTCTCATGCCTCTCTGCTTTCCCCGTTCTCAACTGGGAAGCCTCTCAGTTACCCCAACAATCTGTGTTCACTTCTAATACTGCAAGAAGCATAAGCCATAATGCAATTATTTCCCCGCCACAGCCATCTCTTTCAGGACAGAAACTGGATCTTTTCCATCCATTGTTTAATCCTTAGCACAGTATCTAACACATTAACGGTACTCAATCATTTGGCAAAACAAATGCGAAGCTAAAGGAAAACATAATTTTACTGAATACTTGAAGTCAGCAAAATACAAAGTAACAATTCCTTTCCTTTCCTTAAGATAATTGCCTGTACGGAATTCCTTGCTCTGATATGACATCCTCATGCTTATTTTCTGGTTCTTAGTCAGGTAACCACCCTTGCAAGAAAGTTGTTCCAAGGTCCCTCTTAATTCAATCCCTGATTAGAGCATTAAAAACTTCCAGTCAGTATACACCATAAGGAAACTTCCTATCTCAGGGGCCTATCAAACACACACACACACACACCCTTACAGGAGCCTTATTGCAGAGAGAGAGAGAGAGAGATTTCCCCATATATTCATATATTGGCTTTACTGATATATTCTAGTTCTGTCTGCATAAATTTCAAATAACATGTTCCAAGGAGCCTAGACCCTCTTTTGTATTTGCCTCTATTTTCTAGAAATTAGAGAAAAAAAAGTGAAACTAATTATCCAAATCTTGGAGTGTATATTTGGTAGGCTCTATCATTCCCCCTAACCTCAGCACAATTAGTCAATCCTAACAACTCATTAACAGGATTAACAAGACTCCATGAGGTCTGAGTTTGAGGTTTGCCACAAGCTAAATTGAGAGTAAGCCTGAGAGAGAAGGATATTAGTTTATTAACTTATTTTGTTTTTTTCTTTTCAGTTCCATTTTCTTTATTTCAGAGCCCTTTTATTTAAAGCTTCGCTGCAGGAATGGTTATTGATCTACAGGCAATTTGCATATGGACACTAATCACAGTTCTCAAGCACACTGCTGGCTTTCAGCCAGCTCAGAGCACTCCCTAGAGAATGTATCATTTTATGATTGGGCTTCTGGAAAAGTGGAAGAGGAAAAGAGAGTACATAAAGGGAGCTGACTGATTCAAAACTCAAAAGCACAACAATTAAAAGATAAGTAGATGAGGGAAAAACCTTTCTTTGAAACAAAGCAATAGAAAGAATTCACATGGGTCAAATCATTTTAGAACTGTGAACGGTAGAGTTTTCTTGAATAAGTGAATCTTCAGAGTTTCCGTTATAGAAATATTTCTTTGTAGAATAAGAAAATTACTTCAGGCTTCTTTTTTCAGAGATAAAGAACTTCAAATTACCTGAGTGGGAAACCAGTTTCTGCTTTAGCTGTATATTTAAATTTGCGGGGCCTTTTGCAACAGAACTCTTATTACCACAGGTTGGTCTTAATAAAACTTAACATCTTGTCAATCACAAAACCTTCCAGGAGTGTTTGCCAGGGAAAAATCCCAGAAATCATGCCACACACCCCATACTTAGTCCTAGGGAAAAGGCAGTGGACTCCAAGAATGCTACATCCAAGACATGACTGTTTGCTTCATAAGCAGAAAGTTGAAACTATTCACCTAAGGGTCTGGTAATGGATCATTTACCCTGTGTTTGAACTTCTGGCCTTTCCTTGCCAACAGCATTGTCTATTTCATGTCACTGAGTTTAAATGATGTGACCTTATTGCAAAATGTCTTAAAGCTTTTACTTTTGCCTCCTCCTCGTTGCACCATATGCTCCTACCCAGTGGGTGAGCCCTTCTGGTGCAAAACTAATGAATGCTTAAATAAACGTACTTATTCTTGAACAGCTTTGGAGAATCCAATATAACCTTCTGCTTTAGACAGGTGTTTGATTTTTTTTTTTTTTTAAAGAGACAGAAACAGTAACAACTTGCTGCTCTGGAAAGATGATGACCTCTCTCTAAGAAGGTCAAGGAAAAAGTAAGAACCTTCAGCAGAAAAGGAAAATTCTAGCTAAAGTAGAAAATAGTGATGGTATCAACCCAACCCCCACCTTCAACCTAAGTGAGAGGGGAAAAAAAAAAAAGTCTTCACACTCATGAGGACCTCCCCTATACCCTCTTCATAGGACCAGAGCTCTTCTTTTGGGGATATTCTCGTTGCCAGAATGTGAATCAGAGTTAGGACTTACACTTACTTACCCGGCCCTGGCGTTTCTGCTGAGACGTGGAAGCAAGACGTGTGCAGCCCGTCCGTGCGATGACTATCTAGCCCTCGGATCCGAAGAGGGCACTGGAAGGTCCCCAAAGGCAAGCCCAGCTGCGTCCGTTCCGACCGGGCAGGACAGCCAGCGCCGCGCGGAAGAGCGCGCGAGCCACTGGGAGCTGGCGCTGCTCCGCTCTGCCGCCGACCTCTGCGGCCAAGCGCGCTCCGGCACCGCACTGCGCCGCGCACAGCAGCCGGGTGAGCCGGAGAGCATGCGAGGCCGGTGGGGGGCGGGGGCACGGAGGTGGAGGCTGCACAGGTGCAGAAGGTGGGGGGCGACGGTCCCGCCGCCCCAAGGGCTGGACGGAAGTTTCCGTGGCGAGGGAGGGGGACAGCGTCCACGGTGTCGCCTCTCCCTCCAGGTTTGGAAGCCCGCGCGGCGGGACCCTACTCAGCTCGGCGCCCCCTCGCGGATCCCCACTACCACCTGCAACTGCTACTTTCACCCCAATTCCCGGGTGACCCCCAAGTGTGATACTCTGAGCGTTTGCAACACCCCAGCCTCCTTTCCCTTCCACAAACCCCTACCTTCGCTCTCCGCTCCTCAGTTCCTCGAGAGAGGACCCCGCGAGAAGCTCCTGGAGTCGGGTTTCACCAAATTGGCCAGGGAAAGTCGAAGGCGAAAGCGACCGCGGGGCGGGTGGACCCAGCCTCGGACGAGGGTGCTGCGGGCCCTGGCGCAGCGAGCAAGAGGAGACCTCGAGGTGGCAGGGGGCCGATGTGGAGGCAGAGGCTCTCGCCTTGGAAGGGCTGAGAAAATCCCACAACGTCCAACCAGAAGTTGTTTCTTCTTCTTTTGTTTGTTTGTTTGCTCGTAGGAGCAGAGGTGGGGAGCTGGACCCGCGCAGAACCACAGAAAAGCGCCGCACAATTGCGCCAGGGACAAACCCTGGGCACCCTCGCCGGGGGGTTGGAGCGCAGGGCGCTGGTGCTCCTCTAACTGGGCGGTCGCGGCGCTCCAACGAGAAGGTAAAGCGAGTTCAGATGCTTTTGCCCACCGTTGGCAATTCCTTTAACAGGTGTCAGTTTACGAGTTGGGTGTTGCGGGTTCAGATTCAAAAGCCCGCAGGCGGCGTGTGTGTTGTGCGCTCTGGCTCCGGGCAAAAGCTCTATAGGAAGAGAACACAATGGGTGGCAAACGAAACACAGTCTCTTTCTCCAGTTAGTTGATTTCCCGATCCTTCGCTCTTTGATCATGACCCAAGCCACTCGTGCCTCTATGAGCGCGTGCCTCTGGGATACTCTTTTTGTGGAGAAGCCCTCTGCTAATGCCTTGAGCCCATCGAGCTGAGTTAGTGGATCTGAGCAAAACAGGACTGTGGCGTCAGTCCACAATGCTGCAAGGTCTGTTTCCTCGGGATTCCTCCCAGAAACTCTATTTAGAGCCATTCCTTATAGAAGTCTGTGACCAGTCTCTCTTTCCCTTGTTCATTTTTAGAGGGGCCAGCAGAGCCTGCCAAGTTAGGAAAACAAATGCCTGAAATTGGAAACTAAAGTCTTTCCTAACTATCCTGTGTTGAGGTTTTGCACACATTACTTTCCCTCTATGCACCAGTCTCTTCATTTCTGAAGTGAGGATGCCCATACTGGTTTGTTTGGAATTTCTCTGAAATAGGGGGGAAAAAAAAAGTTAAACAACTCAATACTTTTCAAAAATATTAGTTATGGCATCCCCTGAAGATGATTAGATTTTCAGTCTTATCTGGGCTTGCCCACACACTAATAATACTGCATATGTAAACATCTTTACACAGTGTAATCTGAAATTGATCATCTGGTTAATGTAGAATTATGCCTACAGGAGCATATTTATTTATAAAACATTATTTATAAAACAAAGCAGTTTGGGCTTTTCAATTACCAAGAAACAAAAGTAAACAGAACTGGAAATATCCAAGATGTTCTACACAATTCTACTTAAAATATTTTGGTAGATATTACTTACCTTGGGGAAATATTCCTTGCTCACACATGTGTTTTATGCAACAAGTTCAATGCTTCCTAATATATTTACCCCTGTGAAGAGTGAACTCTGTACTAGGCAGTTGCAATTTTAGAAGGCTAGGAATGGCTTGAAATAACAACCACAAAAACATATAAGAAAACAGATGAGCAATCAGATTAATTCCTTTGGAAGGCTCAACTGACTTGACTGACATTGATTCTATGAACATTTTTGCCTCCGTTATAACTGGCTTTCAAAAGCAGCCTAGCACTCTTATACAAATATTTATCTTATTCCCATACAGACATGTGTGCGTCTTAGAAACCACACATAGTTCCACAGACATCTCCTCAGGAGCTCCGAGAAGATTAAATGATCTCTCTCTCTTCCAATAAAGTACAGAACTGAATGAAAAACTGATCAATTGATGTTAAAGTTGCTTTATCGCATGTCATATTATCAAGAATAGTTTTGGCAATGGGGCGCCTGGGTGGCTCGGTCGGTTAAACATCTGACTCTTGATTTCAGCTCGGGTCGTGATCTCAGGATCCTGGGATCCAGTGCCAGGTCCAGCTCCCTGCTCTGCAGGGAGTCCTGCTTCTGCCTCTCCCTCTGCTTGTGTTCTCTCTTGCTCTTGCTCTGTCTCTCTCAAATAAATAAATAAAATCTTTTTTAAAAAAAGAATAGTTTTGGCAGTTAACTCATGATATTTTTGTGCGTTAAGATCTAACTGATACCTTTTGATGTGCCTATGCTGTGTGCTATGGTAACAACGAACCGCTCTGATGAATGCCGATAAACCCTATCAAGATGCCGATAGAAGTTTGTGGAAGGAGTGGTGAAATATGGAGTAATCCAAATTGAGACAGGACAAGATTATTGCTGCCTGATTCCTCTGATGTCAAATCATTTAGTTCCTCAGGCAATTCCACAGCTAAGAAGAATATATGCCAACTGTTCCTCAAATAGGGAGCAGACGCAAACTCAGATGCCTACCTGGCTGGGGCCAATGACATAAATGCATATACTAAGCTAAGCTGTGGGAGACAGTAGGGAGTGGTGGGTGTTACAACATCCCTGAATGCACAAAAGTACATGCCTTTTCTGAAGGAGGAGGCTGCTGATTCCACTGAGCTGCCTTGCAAAAATCTAAATTCAGTATTGTCAGGTCTGACATTTTAAGAGAACAAAAATCCATATTCTGAAACATCTTCCAAGTTTTCAGTGAAGGAAATTAATTCTTGAAAAGTCAAGCCCCCAGGTGGGTCAGATCTGCACAGGCCAAAATAAATAGAGATGGATAGATAACCCGCTGTCTGGCCTGTGGGTCTCCAATAGTGTAACCTCTGATATTAGTATGTGATGCTTGATGAGCCTCCTCAAATACATAAAACATGACTTGACCACCATTTCCCTTCCCCCACAAACCGTTCCTCAGTGAACATAAATGTAAAAGGAATACAACCAAAGATTAATTGCCAAATAAATAACTTTCTTTTCCACTTTGGGTTGAATAGGTGTTCTCAGTGAGACTCTGAAGTAAAGGACCTGGCGAATAACTGAACAATCAAGATTTTATACAGTTACGATGAAGAAATTTCAGACAAACTCTGTTTAAAAAGATAAAGTTAGATAACATTGGTATAAAAGACCATTTATGATGCATTTTTTGGTAAAGTGCACCATGACATGGATTTTAAATTTATTTTGAAAGCAAGGAAGCTTCCCCCAAGGTGTAAATAATTTCATTGTTTAAAGTAACTTATAGCCATTATAAAGATCAACAGATGAATGGATAAAGAAGATGTGGTATATATATATATATATATA
>NW_022589717.1:30667288-30735619 GCF_004348235.1 Phoca vitulina | reverse complement strand
AGAAAGACAAGTATCATGTGACCTCACTGATATGAGGAATTTGAGAAACAAGAGAGAGGATCATAGGGGAAGGGAGGGAAAAATGAAACAAGATGAAACCATAGAGGGAGACAAACCATAAGAGACTCTTTTTTTGTTGTTTGTTTAAAGATTTTTTATTTATTTATTTGTCAGAGAGAGAGAGAGAGAACAGGCAGGGGGAGCGGCAGGCAGAGGGAGAAGCAGGCTCCTGCTGAACAAGGAGCCCGATGCGGGACTTGATCCCAGGAGCCTGGGATCATGACCTGAGCCGAAGGCAGCTGCTTAACCACTGAGCCACGCAGGTGTCCCCATAAGAGACTCTTAATCTCAGGAAACAAACTGAGGGTTGCTGGAGTGGAGGGGGGTGGGAGGAATGGGGTGGCTGGGTGACAGACATTGAGGAGGGTTTGTGCTATGGTGAGCGCTGTGAATTGTGTAAGACTCATGAATCACAGACCTGTACCCTTGAAACAAATAATACATTATATGTTAATAAAAAAAAGAAAGCAGAAAAAAAAGCATAGAAAGAAATACACATGATCTAAAACATCGCTGTCCAATAGAACTTTCCGCAATGATGGTAATGTTCTATACCTGCATTGTCCAATAAATTAGCCACCTATCCACACATGGCTTTTGGGCACTTGAAATATGGCTAGTGAATGGAGACTGAATTTTAAATTTAAAAACTTTTTAAAAGCACCAAAACCAAAAAGTATGTTTTGATTCCTAATGGAAAGTCCTCCTGGGGTCATTCCTGCCAGAAAGCTAGTTTTTTTTCTCACCTTAATATCAAAGTTTCCTGAAAGATTTTTCTTTTAAGATTTTTATTTATTTATTTAAGAGAGAGAGAGAGTGTGAGAAGGTGGGGTGAGGGCAGAGGAGAGGGAGAGAGAGAATCTTAAGCAGACTCCCCACTGAGCGAGGAGAGCAAGCCCAACGTGGGGCTTGATCCCATGATCCTGAGATCATGACCTGAGCTGAAACCAAGAGTCGGACCCTCAGCCAACTGAGCCACCCAGGTGCCCCCCGAAAGACTATTAAATAACTCTCAAGTCATACCAAACTGAATTAAATCCTGGACAAAACAAAACAGTGTAGTGCAGCAGGAATGTGGAAGCCGATTCCAGAAGGAGAAAGAAGTAAGCCCCATAAATCAGGACAGCAGCCTAGGAAGGGAGGAAGATTATAGCACCAGAAGAGAGAGCAGCAAGCCCAAGCAAGGAATTCTCTAAACTCCAGTAATGTAAGAAAAGCTCAGTGATGCTAATAAAATAATGTACTTAACTCAGACTAAATGAACAAAACCTAATAACAAGTCCCTAGTTAGGAACTATTAATAATCAAATTAGCTTAACAATTATAGTGTTTAAGATATTTGAAACTGATTCCAGCTTGCTTTATTTAAGTGTTCAATAAATTCAGTTATTTATTTATCCTTAGGTTTATTAAGTCCTTTTACAGGAATTCTTTTTAAAGTTTCAGCAATACTCCCTTGTAGTAAAACTTATGGAACCTAGATATCCTAATGGCCATTTGGTTATAATATGGATTCTCAATTGGTTATAAATTGATTTCTGATTGGATATGTGTCTACCTTTCTTTTCAGGCAGGAAAAGACACAGTGGGAGTTAATATCTGAACAGATATGGTGGAAGTTGCATCAAGTAGACATAGAAAAAAGAGACCAGTTTATATGAGTGGAGCTAGTGGTGCTTTAACTTTTTAAACAAGTCTTTAAGATCAACTCAGTTTTAAAAAACTGGACAGTCTAGTCACACTTGTGATGAAAAGGTAATACTTCCTTCGACATCCTTACAAAGTTGGCTCATTTGTAACAGGTGGGCCAGTAAATGTGTGGATGGGCAAAAAATGGTCAGCAAATAGTCCATTTCATGAAGCTGATAGGCTAGGTTTTCTTTAAAATTTTGTAGGCAACGGTATGTTATGAAGACAGGTGTCTCATTCAAGAAAAGTTAACTAGTCATTCCAAGTGAAATGTATGCTAAATCTTAAATTGAGCATAAATATCATTTGCTATGATTTTTATCTCTATGGATTTGGAGTTTTTATTTTTGTTTTGAATTTTTAATTGCATATTCAAAGTGATTAAGCAGGATTGTAAGCACTATATGCAACATTTTGCTGAGATTTTTATCTCTCAGTGATCATCCAAATGGATATTGAGACTGGTAAGGAACCAAATCTAAAAGGATATTTAAATGCAAATGATTCACAGTTCAAATTTTAACATAGAACAAAGGAAGGGACATTTTTATGTGGAATTCAGAATTTAATCAGTGCAAATTTTCATTTGATTATCTGAAACATGCACAGAAGGCCCATGGCTAAAGAGGAAACATGCACCCTTTTAGAAATTTCAATTTTATTTAATAAGTGTTTATCCTTGTAGCATATAGAGACATAATTTGATATATAGTTTTTGAATCATACTCAGAACAACTTTAATTTTTAATTTTTCTCGAAAAAATGCAAGCAAAATCAAAGCTCTCTCTCATATGAAATTACTATTGGTATCTCTTGAGAGATGAGAAGTCAAAGATTTATATATAATTTTTACATATCATTTTGGGGTTGGTGAAATAGCTTATTGAAGTAAAATTTTTAAGACATTAATTGAATAATGCTAGTAGGATTTAATTCAGGACTCACTGTTCTTTGTTATAAAGAAGAATCATGTAAAATCCGTATGAATGTTTTACTACTCACAACTCTTACCAACAAATCTTTATGGAGTGTCTAATGTGTTACAGGAACTATGGCAGACAATATCCATATAACCATGAATTACACACAGACCTGCCACCGATTGTCTCTAATCCATTAATGTTTTATAAATTTTAAAACAAAGAAGTACTGTAAACAGATTAAGATTCTCTAGTAGACTCTGATATAATAGGTTTGGGGCCACAAGGAAGGAATGGTCAGTTTTTTGTTTGTTTGTTTGTTGTGAATAGTGTGTGTTGGGAGAATCAGGGAGATGCTTTGTTGGGGAGGTCATGCAACTCAGAGTAAACCTAGCTAGAAACCATTTTTTGGCTTTACCCAGCATGGGGATACCATTTTCTTCTCCATTGCATTAACTGGGATGTGTGATAATGAGACAATGTAGAATCCTCTGGGGAAGAACAATCATTTATATATGTCAAATTAAAGTTTTCAAAATCAAAAACATTATTCGCAAACAAATATATAGTGAGTACAGATCCAATATTTAATTGATTACTAAGGGCACTGGCACAATAGTGAACTGGTTTAAGGTAGGATGCCAAAGGTCGATACTATACCTAGTCAATGTAAGAAAGAGTCTTGCATAGAACTGAGACCTTAGATATAAAACTGGTTGATAGTCTGATGTGCAAAAAAACCATAACCTGTGAACTTATATATTCCGCGAGACAGAAATCATTTGCAATAATCAAACTTAATTTTCTATAAGCTTGCATCAAACTTACAGAGACTGGGCTCTAATCGGTGGTAAATAATACACTAAATTAAGTAAGTTACTGTCCCCTGGCAAGTCAACTGATCTTTAGGCTCATAAGGCAATGCTCCAATCTGACGTAGAAAAAGCATACGATCACCCCACTCTGTTTTTTCATTGTTGCCTGACAAACCACCCCAAAACCGAGTGGTATAAAACAGTTATTTCATGCTGCTCATTGTGGGTCAGAAATTCGGGAAACAGTTAGGTGATTCATCTCTGATCCATGTGACCACAAATGGAGAGGTGAGGCTGTAGGATGCTCTTCTAAGCTGGTACCTTCCCTCACATGTCTGGATCTGGGCTGGCTTCTCCAGTAGCTGGAGCTTGTGTATTTATCTCTCTTCAAGTATGGCAAACTCGGAGCAGTCAGACTTACTACTGGCTGGCTTTCCCTAGAGAGAACTTTCAAAAGAGAGTATTCTAAGAGACCCAGGCAGAAATTGCAAGGCTTCTCATGATCAGATCTCCCAAGTCCCAGAACATCTCTTCAGCTACATTCTTTTGGTGAAGCAAGTCTCTCAGGCCAGCTTATAAAATGGGAGAAGAGGAATATACTTCACCTCTGCAGGAGAGAAGGGCACGTGTGTACAGGGAAGAAAGAAACTGATAGTGATCTGAGAGAAATGTCATCCCTTTGCCTTATATATTTTGGATGTATTTGTGTGTGTGTGTGATACATCCATTAAAAAGGGGCTCTTCTGGGAAAAGAACAGTAGCCTCAGAAATTCTACAGTGAATTTTTCTGCTTTGGCTTGCAGTTCATAAAATTATCAGGGCCAGAGACTGCAAACTCTAAGATCTTCGCTGCCCATGGAAGCCCTGTGGCAAGAATACACAATGAAAATAGAAGGGGTGTTTCCAATATCTGCACTTCGATGAACATAGTGATTGTGATAGGTGCAAATAAATAACTTTAGATAGGTTTCCCCCATAATGATTTACTTAAGGTGAATAGTACTTAAACTTGTTCTCAGAAACCCCAGGTAATATGACAGCATAACATTGCCTGATAGCCAATTCCAGTATTTAACTACAGCATTCTCAACACAACTTTCACTGAGCAGTAAAGGCCAGGAGGAACTGTGGAGACGTCTGCTCTATATATGTCTTATTGCTGAGTAATGCACAGAAGTTGGTCTCCGAGGATCTGGGGCACTGTACTGAATCTGGTTTGTTTGCTGTGTAATATGGAAATGTCATTTAATCTTTCTGAGCCTCAGTTTTCCCAACTATAAAATGAGTTACATTCTTAATAATTTAGAGTAAGAGCACAGTCTTAGTTCTCGAAATTCCACAGGTTGGCTTTGGCAATCTTCAAAATATTCCTTGTATCTCATTACTTGTGATATCTCTCATTAGCTTTTCCTTAATTTATTATCCATGTTCTGTTTTCTTATGGTCCCCAAGAGTAGAACCATATTTAAATGGTCTCAAGTATTTTGAACAGCATAGTAATATGTTTAGATTAATCTTGAGAACTCTTTAAGAAAAATGGGGGGTGGGAAAATATACGTATTAAAATTGCTAAGGGCATCGGACAGTGAAAGTCAATGAAATTGCTTAGCTTTTCCCCAACTAAAAAAAAAAAAAAAATCAGGGGCGCCTGGGTGGCTCAGTTAAGCGTCTGACTTTGGCTCTTGTTATGATCTCAGGGTCCTGGGGTTGAGTCCCAGGGAGCCCGCTTCTTCCTCTCCCTCTACCTCTCCACCCTGCTCATGCTCACTCTCTCTCTCTCTCTCTCTCAAATAAATAAATAAAATCTTTTTAAAAAAATCATATATATTACTTCATATCAAAGGGATATTACATGATCTAAAAATAAGTTTTGTTATAGTAAATTAATCATAACATTTAATAAATTGGTGCTTGATTTGCCCTCTCTGAAAGAACAGTTATTGATACATGCTCATACTATGTAATGTTTTCATTAGGTATAGACTCCGAAAGATATAGAAGTGAAAATTTTCAGATGACCCTAAGCCCATTGTTCCCAAACTGTATACCAATGCAGCCCTGGCTACCACAACAAATTCACATGGGAGCTCGTGTGATAGTTTAAATTTTAGAAGAAATCACAACCATACTTAACATCTGTTGGCTACTGATACTTGACATCTATTAGATGCCGCACAAAGTATAGCTGGAATTTAGTTCACAGTTTCAACATTAAATTATACTACATGCCTTTCCGTGACATCATATTTTGGGGAAGCTGGGTTTTTAGTGGCTGTTGCGATAAGAAACAATCACCATGTGAAAAGTCAGTGAGTAAAGGAAATGAGAGTGGCCTTTTCCAAATTGATTTCAAGACATGTGAAATTGTGCAGGGCCCAATAGACACACATATGTCCCTCATTTACTTAAGAATGAAAATATATTACATTATTTCAATTTATGTGCATTTGTTTTTTCAAATGGCTATTAAACTTTAAAGACATAAATGCTTATAAAGTTATTTGTACCTAACTCCTTGATAAATGGCACTCTTTGTTAGGTGTGTTTTGGCCTTGAAGTCATCATGACATGTCTGCCCTCAGGCCATGTCTATCTGGGAGTCACATTTTGTTCGTGTAGGAAGAGTTCGTTTCATTGAGTTAATCATGTGAGTTTTTTAATATTGGACTTGAAATTTTTGATTTGAAAGATATTTTTTCAGGGCGCCTGGGTGGCTCAGTTGGTTAAGCGTCTGCCTTCTGTTCAGGTCATGATCCTGGGGTCCTGGGATCGAGTCCCACATTGGGCTCCCTGCTCAGCGGGAAGCCTGCTTCTCCCTCTCCCACTCCCCCTGCTTGTGCTCTCTCTCTCTCTCTCTGTGTCAAATAAATAAATAAAATCTTTTAAAAAGAAAGAAACATGGGGTGCCTGGGTGGCTCAGTTGTTAAGCGTCTGCCTTCGGCTCAGGTCATGATCCCAGGGTCCTGGGATCGAGCCCCGCATCAGGCTCCCTGCTCAGCGAGAAGCCTGCTTCTCCCTCTCCCACCCCCCCAACTTGTGTTCCTTCTCTCGCTTTGTCTCTCTCTGTCAAATAAATAAATAAAATATTTAAAAAGAAATAAAAACAAAGAAACAAAAAAATAAAGATATTTTTTCAGTGAAAGATACTATCAGGAAACTATGTTAGAAATAGTTAAAGAAAGAGGATTTCATGAAAGCTCGCGTGCATAGGCAGGCATGCACTGCCTGCATTTTACAGAACCCTCTGAATTGTTCTGCTTTATCCCAGCCTAGCATGGACAACAGAGACCTCCTCCTAGACAGGAAAATAGGAAGGAGGGTGGGAAGGAACATATAGGCACATAAGGAAAGTAGAAAAGGGACACTTACTAGCATA
Source organism: Phoca vitulina (assembly GCF_004348235.1). Classification (NCBI taxonomy): domain Eukaryota; kingdom Metazoa; phylum Chordata; class Mammalia; order Carnivora; family Phocidae; genus Phoca; species Phoca vitulina. The sequence goes on along the minus strand of NW_022589717.1, from coordinate 30,728,759 downwards.
AATCAGAAGTATGTATGTATTCTATTTTATTGTAGTAAGGACGTTTCCAATGAGATCTATTCTCTTAGATTTTTTAAGTGGACAACACATGATTGTTGACTGTAGGTACAACGTTGTACAGTAGAGTTATAGAGCTTATTCATCTTGATTGACTGAAACTTTATGTCTTTGGATTAGTAAAACATACAGAGTATTTAAACTCCCATATGTGACTTTAGGTTTATCCAGAAATCTGATATCTATGCATAATATAATAATAATTCAAATGTTATAGCACTACTAAAATCATTACTGGGAAAACTATCGAATCACATGGAAAATGTTAGTACAATAGAATATTCATTTTTAAATGCAAAAAAGCTGTATGCTTAATATGACCACGTATTTTTTAAATATGATTCTGAAAAATGACTGGCAGGAAAATATACCCCAAAGCTAACTAACTATATTTATGCCATGCAAACTGTGATTTTGTTCTTTCATCTTTCAATTTTCTTAAGTTAACCTTTTATTTTGACTAATGAAAATAATAAGTATCATATAAAAGCATACTGAAACTATTATTCAGATATCCATGAAATCTCTTAAAATGAATAGGAGATTTGCTGTCCTATCCACATAGTTCTTTCCTCAAACCCCACAGCCCAGGGTAGCTCTTCCAGACTAAGGTCCATGTTAGAATCACACATGGCACTTTGTAAATACACAGATGGGAGGGTCTGATTCTGTGGCACTGGATGGAACTCAAGTGCCCACATGTGATTCTGTCCTACATCCTCCCCATTCTCAACTCAGAGTCTCTCCCCTCCTTGAAGCACCTACACCCCTTCCCTACGCCCATATTGGTATGCTTTTTGGTTACCTTTGTCTCTTCCCTGATTCAAACTACTACTCCAAACTCAAATCTAGACACAAGTAAAATCACATGCTCAAAGGACATAGACACCTTTCTCTCAGATTCCTATTTATTTTCAGTCATTCCAGCCATTCCAAACTCCCCCGAATTCAGTCTATAATCTCCCTCAACTTCATTCTCTTTGAGGCCATGGTGACACCACCTCCATTCGAGATTGTTATGTTAGCATATGTCCATTCTCTTCACTGTCTTTCTTTCCTCCTTCCATGACTCCTTAAAAGTTTAAAAGGTAAAGTATGTGAATGTTTTCTTTAGTGTTTTTTTTTTCTTCTTCTTCTCTTTCCTTCCATCATAACCTCTTCTCAGGAAAACCTTAGAGGTAATTCGCATTGAGTTGCCTGCCATGGGGAGAATCTTACCAGAAAAGTGAAGCTGAGGGAAAGGGGCTGTGGAATGATCAGCACCAGCCAATATGTGCAAGAGATGTACTTCTGGTTCTGTTTCTATGTGGGGATTTTAGCAGCAGAACCTCCTAAACCTCTGAAAACCACATTGTCACACATGGGTAATATGTTTAGGATTTTTTGTTGACTCTTTGAAATAATTACTGAGACGTTCGATTTAATCCTTTAACATCTAGACCACACTTGAATGAAAATTCCATTTGCTGGGATTTGGTCTACATTTTCCTTATCATCACCGAGTTATTCTTTCAACACTATTAAGTAAGAGCAAATATTAGCGAGTATGATACTCTTCTAGACATTCTGTCCTCTGGCATTTTTAAATTTTCTTCCCTTTTGTGGCAGTATGAAAAATAGCTCTAATAAGGGATTTGACTGATTCATTCATCTTGCTCTTGGCTTGCTAACACATCAAATCTGATAAAGAAATTGTTTTGTTTGGAGATGCCAATTACTTAATTAACTTTACCTGTCACAGGAAAGGCATACAGAAAATGTAAATATTGCCTTCTGTTGAGTGGATTATATATTGTATCCTAGGTAGAATACTAAGATTACATCAAGATAAGTGTAGCAGAGAAAATACAAATGTGGAATACAGTTCCATAAACTAGGGCTACGTTTGTTAAACCGTGGTGTTAGGCTTCCCATTATCGAAGTCATCTGAGGTCTCTCACAGCAATGCAGGTTCTGAGACCCCTGATAGGTCCTGCAGGCAAGGAATCTCGTGGGAGTGAAAGATGCGATCTGTAAAGTTAGCAAGCTTCCCAGATCGTGTCAATGTGTATCTTGTTTCAACCAGCGCTAATCTAGGGGGACATCCTGCTAATATGCCAATAAATAAGGGAACAAATAAATGAATAAGGGATAATGGCAGAGAGAGTGAGAGAGAATTATTCAGACATCTTCTGTTCTTCAGAAATTGCTGAGCAATTCTTCCTTTCTTATTGCTCCTGCAGATTTAATGTTACAGTACATCTTGTTTCCATAGAGAAAGTTATTTGTAGGTATAAATTATCCAACATCAATTCTTGGGGATACATCTCTTTGCTTAATTAGTTTTTGAGTTAGAAGTCACTAACTAGAAGTTACTTCCTAAAGGAAATAATCCCGCACCGAGCCTAGCAGGTCAAATAACTCTGTCAGAGAGCAATTAACCCCCTGTGTCTCTCTTCAACACTTGTAATACTTTCAACTTTACATTTCTTTTTTTTTTTAATTTTATTATGTTATGTTAGTCACCATACAATACATCATTAGTTTTTGATGTAGTGATCCACGATCCATTGTTTTCGTATAACACCCAGTGCTCCATGCAGTACGTGCCCTCCTTAATACCCATCACCGGGCTAACCAATCCCCCTCCCCCCTCCCCTCTAAAACCCTGTTTGTTTCTCAGGTCCATAGTATCTCATGGTTCATCTCTCCCTCCAATTCCCCCCCCCATTTTTCCCTTCCTTCTCCTAATGTCCTCCATGTTATTCCTTATGTTCCACAAATAAGTGAAACCATATGATAATTGACTTTCTCTGCTTGACTTATTTCACTTAGCATAATCTCCTCCAGTCCCATCCATGTTGATGTAAAAGTTGGGTATTCATCTTTTCTGATGGCTGAGTAATATTCTATTGTATATATGGACCACATCTTCTTTAGCCATTCATCTGTTGAAGGGCATCTCGGCTCTTTCCGCAGTTTGGCTATTGCGGACATTGCTGCTATGAACATTGGGGTGCATATGGCCCTTCTTTTCACTACATCTGTGTCTTTGGGGTAAATACCCAGGAGTGCAATTGCTGGGTCATAGGGTAGCTCTATTTTTAAATTTTTGAGGAACCTCCACACTGTTTTCCAAAGTGGCTGTACCAACTTGCATTCCCACCAACAGTGTAAGAGGGTTCCCCTTTCTCCACAACCTCTCCAACATTTGTTGTTTCTTTCCCTGTCCATTTTTGCCATTCTAACTGGTGTAAGGTGGTATCTCATGTGATGATTTCACTACCTGATGAACACCTCTCTTCCCAACTTGAGACCCCGAGGGAAACAAAATCAAACAACAATCACTTTTTAATGCTTTTTTGTGTACAAACAAGAGAATTAAAATGGAAAAAAATTACCAATTTGCTTCATTTCCCCTTGATAAGAGGCTTGGATACTGAGCCATCTGCTTGTTCATTTGATCAATGTAGATATAACCTTGTGTCTTAAAGTCTGAAGGAACACTCAGGTTAAACGGGTAAATTGCCATTGATATTTAGTAATCCTAATTTAGGTCATTTAAAATAATTTCTGGGTTAATTATGCATGGAATGTTTATTTACATTTTCTCAATTCCTAAACTGTATTTACTCTTTTGTACAGATAGCACAAGTCCCAGGTATTTAATTTAAAAATTACATATGAGTATCCAAGGAAGGCACAGGAATATATGACAAGCATCCTCATTTGATTTAGTTTGAACTGTCCCCTCCTCACCAATAGGAAAGAGGGGCAGGGTAAGACCAAAAATAACAGGAAAGTGGCAGCAGTGAAATTGTTGCCTGTTTGTTCTTGACTATTCTCTCATTTATTTAATCTACTTTATGACTGCAAAATATGTCTTCAGTATCTTGCTTTTCTTAAAAGTTCAAAACCCTGGGGCACCTGGGTGGCTCAGTTGGTTAAGCGACTGCCTTCGGCTCAGGTCATGATCTGGAGTCCCGGGATCGAGTCCCACATCGGGCTCCCTGCTCCGCGGGAAGCCTGCTTCTCCCTCTCCCACTCCCACTGCTTGTGTTCCCTCTCTCGCTGTCTCTCTCTCTGTCAAATAAATAAATAAAATCTTTAAAAAAAAAAAAAGTTCAAAACCCTGAATAGTCAGCCTCTTGACCCTTTCACTTAAAAGGAATAATACATGACAATGGGCATCTAAACCACGGGCAAGGACTAGAATCATTCTGTAATCTTCTAAGTATTTTCACTCTTAGGAGCACTAGAAAGATGTTTTTTTCTATAACTTGAAATATGCTTTTTAAGATGTTTATTTGAATTCAAATGTAACCTGTGAAATTCTCATATTGTCATTGCATCATTTTCAAAAAAAAAAAGGATTTAAAGTCGGTTTCTGTATAGGCTTCAGCTGCATCTTGTCCTCTCGCAATTTAAAAACCTTAGTCCTGATGTGTATTCAGAGACTAATACGGGGTGGGGGGGGGGGGGGATTTGTTCAAATATACAATTGAAAGACAAAATTCTGTTGAGCTCTGCTTTAAAGACAACTCAGTATAACTTAAGAGCAAGAAAGACTAAAGTAGATAGATAATAGTTTTATGCTCTCAAAAAGATTCTTTGCTTAACAAAATATTTGCTACAGAATTAGTGAAAGTCAACCATATTATTTGATTTATAAAAAAAATTGTGGCGCCTGGGTGGCTCAGTCGTTAAGCGTCTGCCTTCGGCTCAGGTCATGATCCCAGGGTCCTGGGATCGAGCCCCACGTCGGGCTCCCTGCTCGGCGGGAAGCCTGCTTCTCCCTCTCCCACTCCCCCTGCTTGTGTTCTCTCTCTCGCTGTGTATCTCTCTCTGTCAAATAAATAAACAAAATCTTTAAAAAAAAAAAAAAAATTGAATTAGGAAAAAGACATATGTTAACGATAAGGGCAACAGCAAGATGGGTTATATGGTAGTTTATGAGCAACTAGGGCTGAACACAGATTTTTTATTCATTCTGTATTTCATTGAACAACAACTTTGTGGCATGAATTTACTGTGTGAATATAAAGGCTATCTAATCTCTATGCTGCTGTAAACAGAGATCGATGAGCTTGGGCCTAGGCCATGCAAAAGCCCACAGTCTGGTGCACTAGAGACAAATTATTGAAGTTAATTATATCACAAGGTGGTAAGTCCTATGACAGATATGTGATTCATAGAAGAGATGACATTTTATTTTTATCCTGTGGGTGAATAGTTTAGTATTTGATGGAGGCTGGGATAGAGGATGGAAATTCTAAGCAGTTGAAACAGTAGCAAACCTACTAGGATATGAAAGGATCTGACAGGAAGAACCAGATGCATAGTTTGGGATGCTTTTTGCAGGAGTGTCTGGGAAATGATACTGGGAGATACATAGTAGCCAGATGATTGAAGGTGTTATACTCTACACTAGATAGTTGCATTTTATTGTATTGGTAATATGTAGTCACTGAGGGGTTTAAAACACCCAAAAAGTGTTACTTTTTGAGTGTTGGTAAGAATTTTCTGGTAGCAATGGGAGAGTTTTTTGGGTGAGTGGGGTATGTCTTAGAGCAGTGATATACAATCAAGACAGATTGTAATAAAAGAATTACATGGAGAGTTTCAAAATACCCTGGTTCCCTCCCCAAACTTAAAGAATCACATGGGACTAGGTCCTATATTTTTTAAAAGCCCCCTTATTGGTTACATATTGCTGCATAACAAATTACCACAAACTTTTCAGCTGAAACAGTTACCATCTCAGAGTTTCTGTGGGTCAAGAACGGGAGGGTAGTTTAGCCAGGTTTTCTGCTTTCAGGTCTCTCCCAAGGCTACAATCAAGGTGGTGGCCAAGACAAGGGTCTCATCTGAGGCTCTCCTGGAGCAGGATCTGCTTCTAAGCTCGGTTGGCTCTGAGCAAGATTCTGTCCCTTGTGGGTTGTTGGACTGAGAGCCCAGCTACTTGCTATCTGTACCTGGAAGAGCCCCGCTTCTCTCCTTATATGGGTCTCCCTACATGGAGGCTTACTTCATCAAAGCCAGCAAGGGAGAGTCTACTGGCAAGAGAGAAGTTACAGTTTTAAGTAAGATAATCATGAAGGGGACCTCTCATCACCTTTGCCTTAATCCACATGGTGCCCACACTCAAGATTGAGACATTGCACAAGAGCTTGAATACCAGGATTCAGGGAAAATTAGGGAACACCTTAGAGTCTGTCTATGACACACTCCATGTGATTCTGATAGTCATTCAGGTTTGAAAACACTGACCAAGAGACTTTAGGGAATACACACCAAAAATGGCAAGGATGAAACTTAGAGAACAGACCTCAAAAACTTTGGAAAAGAAATATCTATAAGCAGGTGATTATTTGTGGGGGGTGTGGGTGTTGTTAGGGAGGGGATAGTTTGATTTTCAAGCCTTAAACTTGGTGATTGAGTATATAGTGATGGCTTTAAAAAAATAAGAAGTCAGAAAAAGAAACCTATTTTTAAAGAATGACAACAGAGTTAGTTTTATTTTATTTTATTTTATTTTTAAGATTTTATTTATTTATTTGACAGAGAGACAGCGAGAGAGGGAACACAAGCAGGGGGAGTGGGAGAGGGAGAAGCAGGCTTCCCGCTGAGCAGGGAGCCCGATGCGGGGCTCAGCCCCAGGATCCTGGGATCATGACCTGAGCTGAAGGCAGACACTTAACGACTGAGCCACCCAGGCGCCCCCGGAGTTAGTTTTAGATGTGTTGGAGTTGTTGTGCCTATAGGGTATGTTACGAAAAAGTATTTACAACTGTGAAATACGGCAAAAAAAAAAAAAAAAAAAGTAAGTAGCATGTGTTTTCAGCAATATATAGTAGCATTGTTTACCAGGCCCTCCAAAGGTTTATTTTATTATCTAGGAAAATGATCTTTGTTCAACTCACTATTTACAACTGATTAAAATTCCCAGACTTAGTGAGGTTACAAGTTAACTTATATATTTTTGACCAATAGAATCGCAAATGATTTCTTTGTTACAAGAGATAACCCAAAGGTTGTAGCTTATTTTGTTGTAGGACATTAAGCACTTTCATAACTCAATTAGCAATCTTATATTAATATTTCTTCATCAAATTGACTATAAATAACTAGATCCTCAAATGCTTTCTGAATCACACCTATCATCTCACTGTTCCTGTCATGTTTTAATAAGCCAAATAAAATATTTGACACATGTTGTTTATATTTGTGTGAGTCATAATTTTTTAAATTTTAGTTTAACTTTTTGAAATTTATGCTTTAGTGATTGTGGAGAACCACCAAGATGCTCAACTGAACTCACTCAATGGAGCCGATGACATTACACTAACTAACCAAGAGATCTCTCACCCTCCCTCCCTCCCTTTCTCCCTTTCTCTCTTTCTGAAATTATTTTAACTTGCAATCAGACTTTACCTTTGCTGACTCTCTGATTCCTTAGGTTTTATTATTTGTACTGATTTTTTGTTTGTTTTTGGTTCTTGTCTTTTTTAGATTCTGGTTCCAGTTTGCACATAGCAAATATTGTTCCTCAATAAAATGGCAACCATGACCAGAAAACTAGTTTTACGATCTGGCCATCTGATGATCCCTCCCAAGATGATGGGGATCTATTCTCTGTTGCATGACAAGTGACAGGGAATTCACTTTCTTATTATTTTGTGATCATTTATCTATTTTTGTACCCAAATCAACTAAGGAATCATTCTGTGCCCACTAGAGAGGAGAACATCTTTTTGAGGTCTGGAATAGTGAATTTTTGTGTTTCGGGGTTCACTTTACCCATAGCTGAGGGTATGCGAGTGAGGCTGCAGGCTGTCTGCCTGCATGTCTATAATAAAGCAAAGCCTTTATCTTTTGTATGAGTGTAAAATATTTCCTATTTCCATTAGGTACTAATTAATTAGGTTTTGAAGTTCTTCTGATTAAAGGAGCTTTGTTGTAACTGGTTTGTAAGGCTAATAAGACTAATATGAATCTTGTATTTCCCCATGTTTGTACAAAATAAAGAAGCTGAACTATTCATATTTCCATGTGCTAGACTTTTAAGAAGAAATTTCCTTTTCACTGAGAAAGCTAAGTTATATTTTTATGGAAGAGTCCAAGTTCATGTAATGAAGGTAAATCCTGATATAAATCAGATTACTCAAATAAGTTCGAGTTAAAAGCACCGCTATATGGCTTTTCCCTGATGTGATTATCAGATCTGTGTTTGTTTTGATAACAGTTGATATTAGCTCATCTAAACTGCCTAGATTTCTTATACTGTTTTAGTGCTCAGATAACAAAATATTTATAATTATGGATAATGTAAAATTGTGTTACTCTAAACTGGATCACAGGGATGACAAATTGTTTTATATCAGCAACAATCATGTTTTCTAATGTGTCAGCTTAAAACATGATATCCAAGATTCTTAGTTAACTTTACAACCTTGGACTAATATTAAACCTAGTTAATAAATAACCTTTGGATCCCTGGATAACTTTTTAAGTAACAAAGAACACTGATACCTTGCTCATAAGGCATAGTTTTTATTATACATCACTTTTATCCCCAGTTTACTATATTATAGAGTGACTATCCTTTTGTGTCTTGTTAATGAATGTATCCTGTTATTTTTGTCACTTTTCAGAGGTATAAAAGTGATGTGTGAGACTCTGGCGGGTGAGTTTTGCTTGTCTGTTGAATCGCCTGTATGTGATAAACAATCCTCGATTATGTACTTCCCAGTTAAATAGAAATTAGCTAATTTGATTAAATGTTATGGTTCTTATGGGTGATTCGAGCCTATGGCAGGAGCATAATGTATATGAAATAGAAGCGTATGAGATACGAGGTTTTCTCTTGTTTTTCAAGGAAGAGAAAAGTTTTGCCCTAAAATAAAGTCCAAGACTGTCCTAAAAATATGAAAGAACATGGTGAAGGGCAAAACTTGATTTTGGACAGCAAGCTGAAGAAAGTTTGAGAGAAGTGAAATTTATTTGCTTTGGTTTATATTACCTGAGATATAAAAGATTTATGTTAAACTCTTGGCAAAGTTCACTCAGATTGATGGGTTTGTTCAGATTTTTTTTTTTTTTTTAAGGAGCTTACAATCTTTTTATTCCCAGATATTGCATGAATACATCTAGAACATGGTTTTCTTTCCAGGAGGATAACTTTGCCTAGAGTATTTAGTCTGCCCATAACAAAGTATAGTAAATTATTTGTTTGTTTTACCTTCTATGCAATCTGCCCAGATGATAGATAATCTGGAATAATTTTTTTTTGTGCTCCAGATTGACTGTTTCATGTCCTTGATTACTTAAGAAAACAACAGGAGATGAGATTTATTCATTTGCATTATTAAAAAAAGGGATCTAGAAATAATTCAGTCTTTTGGTTATGCTCCATGTTTCTTAATTAGCTCCAACAGTAGTTGTAAGATTTCCCTGAACAGAGTTGTTAAAGAATAATTTTGTACAGGTAAAATGTTACCAATATAAATTTTTCAGAGATAAAAGATGGATTGGAAGACCTTGTAGGTATTTTGGTAACCTCGCTGACCACGTGTCCTTACGTTCAGGGGAAACTAAATTAAAGAAATTCTTTTTTTTTTTTTTAAGATTTTATTTATTTATTTATTTGACAGAGAGAGACACTGCAAGAGAAGGAACACAAGCAAGAGGAGTGGGAGAGGGAGAAGCAGGATGTCCGCTGAGCAGGGAGCCCGATGTGGGGCTCGATCCCAGGACCCTGGGATCATGACCTGAGCCGAAGGCAGACGCTTGAGCCACCCAGGCGCCCCCATTAAAGAAATTCTTATAAAAAATTATATTGTCCCCAGTAGCAGATTTTACAGTCTCCCATTCTGATATTGTTGGTTATGGCAATAAATTAACTATTGTCATTATGTCTCTTGCATAACTATGAGACTTCTTTTGAGGCTTAAAGCCTTGATTAAAGCTCGGATTAGAATCTTTGTCTTGAGCCAAGAATACTTTCTGAGCCTCTAGGAGAGGACCATAAGAGATACTCAACAATTGCTACTTCAGAGAATATGCTCTTGGGGTGCCTGGGTGGCTCAGTCGGTTACACATTTGCCTTTGGCTCAGGTCATGATCCCAGGGCCCTGGGATTGAGTCCCATCTCAGGATCCCTGCTCAGTGGGGAGCCTGCTTCCCCCTCTCCCTCTGTAGCTCCTCCTGCTTATGCATTCTCTCTCTGTCAAATAAATGAATAAAATCTTTAAAAAAAAATGAAGAATATGCTCTTGCATACAGATTTCCAGGCTGATTTGCCTTGTTTTTCTTTGAGATTGTGCCAGGGGACTGAGTTAGGATTTCCAGAGCTTTCTTTAATGCAGAAGCAGACAACTTCATGAAAGCAGAGGGCTGACCCAAGATCCGGTGGGTCAAAAATTAATTGCATAGAACTGAAAAAAACCCTGATAAATGACATTTCACTTTGATTATTTATTTGGAATATTGCTGATACCATGTTTAATGTTTTTGTCTTCTAAGGAATATACGCAGAGGCCTTGTTTCTTTCTCCTTAAGCTTTCTCTAGTCCTCAATTTAGAAGACTATGTATTTGTAAACTGAATTTTAAACTAAGCATTGGTAAAATGAAATATATTTTTAAATGATATCTGACAGGGCACCTGGGTGGCTCAGTCGGTTAAGCGTCTGCCTTCAGCTCGGGTCATGATCCCAGGGTCCTGGGATCAAGTCCCACATCGGGGTCCCCGCTCAGCAGAGAGTCTGCTTCTCCCTCTTCTCTGACCCTCCTCCCTGCTTGTGCTCTCTCTCTTTTTCTCTCTCTCTGTGTCTCAAATAAATAATAAAAAAAAAAATTTTTAAAATGGTATCTGACTTTTACTGACCCCTCAGAATTCAGAAACAAGTATTTTGACTAAGTCTCCTTACTTTTCAAGGCAATACAGTTATTTACATACGCTAAATAATAATCTGTCCCACATTTTACCAGGGCACAATTGGGCAAATTGCTTCTGCAATGAAGGCCATCATACAGTACAACACTTGAGAATGAATCTCATTTATTCAGGCATGGCAGGCCCAAACAGTAAGACATAAAGATTGTACTTTATATGTGGAGCCACTACCTATAAAACCAACTGAGTAACACAGATCTGGTGCCTCTCTTATGGCTTAGGGGGTCCCTAAGCGTCACAGTTTAATGAAAGTCATTCTTGGAAGTATGCACTGTAGGATCTCTAGGAGGAAGAAATTCACTCAAATTTATTCATAGGTTGAGAAAATGTTCCTGGGCTTTGTTTCTTAGCCTTAAAATGAAAGCTAATAACATGGGCTTTTCGAAGTCCAACGTGAGATACCCTAAGACATTTCCAAGTAGAAATTATTCCTCAGGCATTAGTCATTACTCAATACTACATGGCTCTAATCCAGTAGGATTAGGTTCAAAGGATGACTTTTGGATTTGTTGGGTAAGGGAGACTTGAGAAAGTGGGGACAGCCAGGTTAGGACACTCTGTCATGGGACTTAGCTAGGGATGGAAGGAGAAATATTGATTGGTGGCTAGAAGTGGGTGCCGTATCAAGAGAAGATTCTTTGTAAAGATAGATGGAACTTGATTGTGACTGGGAAGACCTAGGAGCCAGGCTCTAAATAAAATACAACAGGACATGGTCAAGCGCAAAGAGAGGTATTATCCCTAAACTAGACAGCTTTTAACCTGAGACTGGAGCAGGAGGATGGGAGAAAGAAGGTTAACAGAGATACATTTGTAGATAAGGGAGAGGATGGAATTTATTAAGGATCTACCTTAGGGTCATTTTAATTATGAAGTCAATGGCCTGTTGGCTTGTTTAGAGTGTGAGTTTGGATTTGGTTAGTGGCTTTGGGGGTATAGTGGTTTGCAAAGGCAGTTCATGTTGTTGAGTCCCTGTGTAACTTCCATCCCATCACTGCTCCCGCAGTGCACCCAGTAAGAATTCACTCTGCAGAGCAGGCCATCTTTCACTGAGTGCTTTCAGTCTTTGAGCAAGAATTCACGTGGTTCACAAGTGTCCTCTTTCTAGGTCCTTTCTCAGATACCCACCAATCCCTTCCTTCTGCAAGCCTCCTTTTTGCCATTGCTCTAATCACTTCAAAAAGTCATTGGAAATTTCTTATAAATGTATGGAGATCCATGTTTCCAGCCATCTTATCTTCCAGAAAAATTTGTGAAAACCAGATGTTCCATTTGAAATTGTGCCCCACTTGAAGTCATTCCTTCTAGGCTGTCTCTCGGGGCCACCCCTTTGCTGGTGAATCCTATAGTTGTTCATTCCTGGAGGGATCCAGCTTAAGATGCAGAAGAATTTGGAAGTTAAACTCACATTTTTCATCACTTCGTCATAGAGAACTCCCCCTGGAGGCCCTAAATCTGTCCTGAAAGAGAGGCATCCATTAGCAAAGTAGGGACAACACATGAAGAACATCAGCCAGTTTCTTCTGCAACTTGTAGATTCCTTACTTGTTCAGGACACAGAATTGATTTTAATACATTTGTTTGATGATGGAGTGCCACTAGGAGCACCCAGGTTTAGGGCTTAGTAGATTAGTAAAAACCAAACAGTTCATGAGGGGAAGTTCAGATTGCATGTTCTCCTAGTGTCCTGGGGGCAGGTAGTCACTCTCTTCAAAGTTCTTATTGAAAACCAACAGTGGTATCTCAACATAATATTGTTGATCAAGAAGACTTTCCTTTAAAGTCCGAAGGACTGTCATTGTGATTCTCCTGTTGGAGCCTGGGAGAGACTGCCCAACATAAACATATAAAGCCTCATTAGATTGGTTGGATCAAAAGGGCCAAGTGACAGCAGCTTACACTTCTGTCATCCAGTCACACATGCTTTCCTTTCTCTGGGCTCTATTCAAATTTAACAGTTTTTAGATTCTTGGTAAATTGGTTGGGGGAATATGACCAAATGTAGTTTTCTGTTACCCCTAAAATCCTAAGACATCCACCAAGTGACTGATGTATATCGCTTTTAGGGGTAATTAATGCAACTAATGTTACATTCTAAAGAAGTATTTCTACATAACTAAGACCATGGGCCCACCAAAACATGACTGAAGTAACAGACCCTGAATTTTCATGGGATTTATTTCTCATTCTTAATAGAACATTTAGGGTACTTGATGCTTCTTCTCAGCAGGTCCTGTCAGTGTGACGTGAGCACATGTATAATCCTGGTGTTTGCTGGAAATAATCAAAGTTTCTATTGATATACTTTGGCACAGAGTCAGGGACCTGACAGTCCTGAGAGGCAAGAGAGTGATGGGGTATGGCTGTAGCCGCCAGGCAGAAGCAAAGCTCTTCTACTGTGATTAAATTATAAAATATGTGATATCCAAAGCTGAATTCCAGGTGCCAGGAGCTGTTTTGGTTTACTCTAGTCAACCAAATAGTAAATGGAATACTCCTTGATCATCTTTAATGGGAGTTATTACCTTATCCAATTTCTGCACAGACTAGGGGAGTAATGTGGGGAAATGGAAGAATCACTGCTTCTGAATTTTTCTGTGTTTGATGGTGGCACTAATATCTGTGATTTCCTAAGGCTTCCTTTTCTTCATTTTTAGCAAGGAAAGAGGGCCCCACAAACGATTACTCGGCACTTTACTATGTCTCTCATTTCACAGAAGGGCTACGCAATGTGGTGGCCGTGAGAGTTGCTGAGTAGATCAATACCAACCATACCTTCAGAAATTGGGGTGATTGGTACACTCTGGAGTCAGAGACTACGACCCAAACTCCTTACACCAAATCACTCTAATTAACCTTGACTGTGATGAATGGAGCACAGTGGTTTCTGGCTTCTGAGCCCCAGGAATTATTAGCTTTCTTCTCACTGAACAGTTAGGGGTCTGTGAACTGACTCAGGCCCAAGAGTTGAGTTAGGGTCCATGGCTTTCCCTCATGGTATCTCAAATAAGTTCCAGTTTTCTTTTTTGGTTTCTTTTCTTTTTATGGTGGGGGTTGGGAAGCAGAGCAATGTGGCAGAGATTAAGAAGTTATATAATTTAACTTAGTTAATAACCTAGAGGGATGACAACTCTTTTGGGTCTTAGGGATCCCACAGCTGATTAGCCATTAGTTATTAGGTGGATCAAAACATTCTGCTTACTCTTCTAAGACAAATACCTATTATGGAAACCACACCCACCTTCCCTCTAACAGTTAAATTCTATTGTTTGGCTTTTTCCATTGGGGATCCCATCATCTCCTACTGAAATCAGGAAGTCCATTTTAACGGCAGCCTCTCCATGTTTATCCCTGTTCTATAAAGAATAGTCTCCACCATGTTTCTCAAGGAAGTTTGTGCTGTTCTCACCAATGTTTTTCTCAATGTCCTGGTGAAGAGAATGTTCTCTATTCTCTTCTAGGGAAGATACTTAAAGGGACAAATGATTGGTTGATGTGTTACAAATACATCCAACATTTATTTCTCTCTAACTATTTGAATAATATTTCACACTGCTGGTGACACCATCCTAAAGGATACACTTAAAAAATTTATGAAGACTTTTTTTTGGAGTCACAAGGATGGGGACTGGGAGGGTACTACTTCCATTTAGCAGGCAAGATTAAAGGATTCTAGGCATCTTGAAGAATCAGGACAAATCCTCACTATAAATATCCTGTGTAGCATATCATTTTTGAATGCATCACAGGGTAATTGTGCATGGGAAAACTTAGTTGAGCCTGGGAATTACCTCTTTGTCATATAAAAAGTACAAAGTATTTTTTGCACAGTTTTAAAACCTTCTGACTTTTCTAGTAATACAGAGACATATAAATTGAGGGGATACTGTAATTTGTTTGTGTCCTTTACCTTACTAAGAGTTTTTCACCATTTTGGCAAGCCTCATCACTAGTAGGCTACTTATTTTATTTGAATTATCATAAAATAATTTCATTAGTTCAAATTTATAGGTGTTATGTCACAGAGAATCTGTTCATCTACACATGCTTCTATCTGTCTATATTACATAATTTAAAATGTGTCAATATTCAAGTCAATATTTAATATTGGGTTTTCTAATTTTGTATAAAAATGGACAGTTACTAACATTCCTACTCTTAGATAGGAACTCTGAAAACAAAAAGCTTAACATTTTGCATAGAAAAAATCTGAAAGATCAAATATATATATTAGAGTTCTCAGATTCAAAGGAAGACTGTTTTTTCCCCAGAATATTAAAAATAACCAGGCATAGGGATAAAGATTTTATTGTTTCTTACAAAATAACAGAAAGAATCACAAACTTTATAAGCCACACAAATTGCTGAAAAATTAATTTTCCAGCTGTATGAGAAATACAACAATGAAAAAAAATCCAAATAAAATCATTCTATCTATCCCACTGAGCAATTATATTGTTTCAAGATGAGGAAAAATATAGAAAATCATCTGTGTAATGAACTGCATTCAAGCAAATTTTTATGACAAGTGGATGTGAGTACCTTTTGTGTTAAGAGAAAAAACACTTCCCTAACTGCGTATGTGGGGCTTATAGGGAATAGAAGAAAAATCATAGAGGACATGTTATTTTTAAAATTATGGACAGCAGCATTTCCATTTCCATGTGGAAGTAACAGTTTGGAATTACCCTACTGCTATAAACAACTAGAAAATTGAACAAAACATAGAAAACAACTGTACTTACAGATTAGAAAATAGTGCAGGACTATGGTCCCTGGTAGAAAATAAATAAATGAGGTGAACTCTATAGTCCCACCAGCTTTCTTCCTAAAGAAAACTTCAAGACTGTAGAAGGGTGTAAAATTCTAAACATGGCCCATTAGTCTCACTGAGCTGAGAAGACAGTGATCGGAGTTTGGGGAGGTCATGGGATCAAGAATTTACAGGACAGAATATCAAAAAAGAGGGAATCTTTAAGAAAAAGAGTTATAAAAATCTGCCTTTTGAGTCTTCGATTGAACTGTAATCTGTGTATACATAAGGTGAGACCTCATGAGACTAGAAAAAGAAAAACATGGAAAGAAGAATTACTAGAAAAACATCAGACAAAAACTCTCCAGAGTCATACAGGGGCTGAGAATCCTTTGAATTCTCACTACCCAGAGTTGAGAGGACTCACTTGATATATAGGGCAATCAACTGAGATCCAAAAAATGATCATGGCTAAAAAGTGGGACTAAATAAACCCAAGGGTACAGGATACTAGAAAAGCTAGAAAAGCCACACTGAAAAAAAGCTTAAAAGCAAGCCTGTCCTCCAAGTTACTCAGCTACCTACCAGAACAAACTCCAACATGAGTCAAAGGAATACAATAAAATCAGGCACTCAACAACATAAAAATTGTAATAGCTGGACTCCAGTCAAAAATAAGTAAACAAAGAGGTAAGAAAATGTAGTTCATAACCAGTAGAAAAATCAGATAATAGAAACAGACACAGAAATGGCAAATATGATAGAATTAGCAGACAAGAACTTTAATACAGTTATATAAGTATTCTGAATATTCTCAGGGATGTAAATGGACACATCTTAAGTTCATAATTAAGAGGGAAATGGAATATATGAAAAAGGAAATTTCTAGATATGAAAAATACAGTATTTGACATAAAAATTTTGCTAGGTGAAATTACCAGCAAATTAGACCCTGCAGGGGGAGGGGAATAACAGTGAATTTGAAGTTAAAAAGCAAAACTAGTCAAAAAGAAGAAAAATATATATATGTGTATGTATACACATACACACACACACACACACATATTTGAAAAAATGGTGTCTGGAGGTTTTCCAAAGCTAATGAAAACTAAGACCAAGCAGGCTTAAGAACACAGAATACTAGCATAGACAAAGAGGGACTTCTAAAATAAAGATGAAGTATTTTATTTATCAAGAAGTTATGATAATCCTAAATGCATAATTTGCTAATATGCTTCAAATAGGCTTCAAAAGATGTGAAGCAAAAGCTGAAAGAACTAAAATAAGGAAGAAAAATGCGCAGTTATAGTTGTCTATTTCAACCTCCTTCTCAGTATTTAAAGAACAAGTAGGGAGAAAACCGATAAATTTATAGAAGTTTCAAACAACAATATCAACCAACTTGTCTTTATTGACATTTATAGAACGATTTATCCTAAAACCTCAAATACATACTTGTTTAAAGTATACATGTAACATACATCAAGATAGCCCATATGCTGGTCAGTAAAACAAGTCTCAATTAGTTTAAAAGAATCTCTGAAAAAAAAACAGAATTATATTTGAAAACAATTAAGAGAAATATATAGGGGCACCTGAGTGGCTCAGTCAGTTAAGCATCTGCCTTCAGCTCAGGTCATGATCTCAGGGTCCTGGGATGGAACCCCGCATCGGGCTCCCTGCTCATGGTTAGTCTGCTTCTCCCTCCCCTTTGTGTGTGCAAGCTCTCTCTCTCAAAATAAATAAATAAATAAATAAATAAATAAATAAATAAATAAATAAAAACTCTTTAAAAAAAAGAGAGAGAAATAAATACTGCCACTTTTTTGCTTCCTTGAAGCCCCCACTTCTACACACTGCCTCTTCTAGTAGAGCTGCTATATACACAGATCCATCTCCCCCATCACAGAAGTGGGCATATAACCTAGACGGACCCATCAAATTAGCCTCTCTCCATGGGCATGTGTCCCAAGCAAGATCAAACAAAATCCTTTTGTGGTGATTATTTGGACATTAGAGGAAAGAGAATCTGGGATCACTAAAGTAATAATGGAACGTTTAAGTGGAATTTCCAGAGACACTAAGACACAAGAAATGTGAAAATCCAAAGCTAGATTGTTATATAAAGGAAATGGTCAAGGATAACTTCAATAACACTTTGAACCCTCCACCAGAAATATTCTATAAAAGTTTTCAAAATATTAAAAAAAAAGTAGGATGTTGTAATTCCCTTGGAGACATTTGTTGCCATCTTATGAGTCCTTAACTCCACACAAAAGGGAGAAAGTATGAGACCTTCACCTGAAGCTTCCATGGGACCTTCAACCATGAGACTTCCATGGGACCTCTTAAAGAGTTTGGAATATATTCCCACAATTGGGAGGCCCAGGACTAGCACTGGATTTACATCTAAGATAGTTACATCAGCCTGTGCTAATGAGATCGAGGGGTCTTCACTGGAATCATCTGGAATTCTAAGAGTATAACAAGGCATAAGACACATGAATGTGTCTCGTGAACCAAAATGGATCACAAAGAAGAGAGTGGAGGTAGTTCACGGTTATTTAGGGTCCAGCCCAGCGTGGTTGCCTGGAAAGGTGAAGAGAGCACAGTAGCAAAAAGTGGGATGCCAGGTTAAAAGAAACTTCAGTGGGCTCCAGTCAAATAAATTAGAAGCACCTCAAGGACAAAAGATTAGGTTTAACCAGCTACCATATACAAAGCATGTGAAGACACCCAGCCTCTTAAGCGCTACCCTCACTCACACCTCCCTTCTATTCCCTCACATTCTTGGAGTGTTTGAAAACGTGGTTAACAAATGAGGAAAGATGGGAATGAGGAGAAAAGAAGATGCCCTCACTCTTTTTCAGAGGTAGGCAGTTACCAGCCTCTTGGTGGAAGGGGAAGAGAGCTGGAACCTTTGCAGAAAGATTAAAGCAGAAACTAAACCCTTGAATAGAGACATTCTTACAATTGAACTGAGGCTGTCACATGACCACACATGACCACAGAACTGCCTGTATCATTCAGAGTGAGCAGAAAAGTCATAGGAGTTAAGTCTCCAACCAGGGTAAGAGAGAGTACCGTCACTGAGTAAACTTTAAAGGGATTCTGGGCGACAAAACTGACGTTGCATTGTGCTTATGTCACGAACCTTGTGGTCACACTGGCTATGAAGTGGGGTGACCATATACTTTGCTGTCCAAGCAGGACACTTCTGAGAGTGAAAGGGGACACTATTCATATTGCAATGCAATAGGCACAAACTCAGACTGTCTTAAGTGAACTGCGATGTGGGATCACTATGGGAGCACCGTACTCCTTGAACTCCTGGGGACATTCAAGACATAGAAAGACCCTCCGTGAGAATGAAGCCAACCCAGCTAAAGGTAGCACTGAGAGATGGAGGGAGTGAGACATCACGCTCTATACTTCTCATGTATGTGACCAGTTCAATGCTCTTTTTTGGCTTAAAGTGGTTTGAGTTCAATTTATATGCAACAACTAGAAAACTAATACTTATCACTTCTTGGAAATGTTACCCAGAAGGAACTAGTAGTTTACTATCTTGTCACTTTCAGTAGCAACTACACTTCAGACCAGCCCTTTAACAAAAAATTATGCATAAACACTGACAAGTCACTACCATCTAGTTATTGCAATTAACCGTCTTTACCAACATTAAAATCCACTAGTTGCATATGAAGCAAAATGATCTCTCCACTTTCTCAGCAGTACTGAGAAAAATGGACTGAAGACAAGGTTGTAAGATTTGAGTATTAAAAGACATGATTAGACAGCACAGTTGAGGTTGGTTTTAAAACAGAATTGTTTTCTTTATTGAGGTTTAACTGGTGTTCATCTAGAGTAATCTTATTTTCTTTTCAGCTTTTAAAAACTTTTAAAAAATTCTTTATTTACATTCAATTTAGTTAACATATACTGTATTATGGTTTCAGGGGTCGAATTTAGTGATTCATCAGTTGGATATAACACCCAGTGCTCATTACATCAACTGCCCTCCTTAATGCCCATCACCCAGTTACCCCATATTCCCACCCACCTGCCCTCCAGCAACCCTCAGTTTGTTTCCTAGAGTTCAGCGTCTCTTATGGTTTGCCTCCCTAAGTAATGCAGTTTGCACTGATTGCATTTCTCTTATGTATTAACAAATATTTGGGCAGATTTTATCAAACTTTGCATCATTTCCTTTTCTTTCTTCGTATTCCTTGGAATATAATGTGAAAACAACACTTTGTATCTGTGATTGGTACTTGGTTAACCATATTTGCCTTAATGATACCCTAAAATTACTGCCCCATGGTTCAGTTATCTTCTGCAGGAGACTGCCAAGCTAACTATGGAAAATTGGGATAGAATGAGATATCTCTTATCTTTCATGTAGAAGATTAAGATCCAATTCCATCTTTAAAGATTTTCAAATTTTCTACCTATTAGAAAATAGTTTCAGAATAACTCAGTTCTATTCTGTGAAATTTCCCATCTGTGTAATAAAATAGTCATGATGAACAAAAATCAGTCATGGCTAGAGTTAGTATTGTGGGATGATTTTCATATTGTCATAAGTAATTATTTAAATCATGACAATGACTGAATATCAGAAAGTTTTCATTAATATCCTCACTTCTCAACATCACCAAAGGCAAGGGAAGCAAGGGCAAAAATAAACTATTGGGACGTCATCAAGTTAAAAAGCTTTTGCACAGCAAACTAAACAGTCAACAAAACCAAAAGACAACCGACAGAATGGGAGAAGATATTTGCAAATGACAGATCAGATAAAGGGCTAGTATCCAAAATCTATAAAGAACTTCTTAAACTCAACACCCGAAGAACAAATGATCCAATCAAGAAATGGGCAGAAGACATGAACAGACATTTTTCTAAAGAAGACATCCAAATGGCCAACAGACACATGAAAAAGTGTTCAATATCGCTTGGCATCAGGGAAATCCAAATCAAAACCTCAATGAGATACCACCTCACACCAGTCAGTATGGCGAAAATTAACAAGTCAGGAAACGACAGATGTTGGTGGGGATGTGGAGAAAGGGGAACCCTTCTACACTGTTGGTGGGAATGCAAGCTGGTGCAACCACTCTGGAAAACAGTATGGAGGTTCCTCAAAAAGTTGAAAATAGAGCTACCATATGATCCAGCAATTGCACTACCGGGTATTTACCCCAAAGATACAAATGTAGGGATCTGAAGGGGTACATGCACCCCGACATTTATAGCAGCAATGTCCACAATAGCCAAACTGTGGAAAGACCCAAGATGTCCATCGACAGATGAATGGATAAAGAAGATGTGGTATATATACAATGGAATATTATGCAGCCATCAAAAGGAATGAGATCTTGCCATTTGCAACAACGTGGATGGAACTGGAGGGTGTTATGCTGAGCGAAATAAGTCAATCAGAGAAAGACATGTATCATATGATCTCACTGATAGGAGGAATTCTTAATCTCAGAAAACAAACTGAGGGTTGCTGGAGTGGTGGGGAGTAGGAGGGATGGGGTGGCTGGGTGATAGACACTGGGGAGGGTATGGGCTATGGTGAGCGCTGTGAATTGTGTAAGACTGTTGAATCACAGATCTGTACCTCTGAAACAAATAATGCAATATATGTTAAAACAAAAAAAAAAAAAGAAGAAGATAGCAGGAGGGGAAGAATGAAGGGGGGAAATCAGAGGGGGAGATGAACCATGAGAGACTATGGACTCTGAGAAACAAACTGAGGGTTCTAGAGGGGAGGGGGTGGGGGGGATGGGTTAGCCTGGCGATGGGTATTAAAGAGGGCACGTTCTGCGTGGAGCACTGGGTGTTATATGCAAACAATGAATCATGGAACACTACGTCAAAAACTAATGATGTAATGTATGGTGATTAATATAACATAATAAAAAAAAATCCTCACTTCTCTCGAACTTCCCAAATTGTACACCCTCAAACAGACTCTTCTAGACTCTTGCTGTTGTTCTTAAAATCCTTTTCCATATGACTGCATCTCAGAGTTTTTAAGGCCGAAGGAGAACTTTTTTCATAGAATGGGTCAGTACAGTTTCAATTTCCAAAATACATTTTCTTAATCCACAGTCTTTTTTTATGTTTTGCATGACAGAAATAATCTTCTTAGACTGTGTACTTAATAAAATATATCTTGATCTAAAGATCTGAAACGGATTTATCTATATTTTAAGATATATTTATTTATTTTTGGGAGAGAGATAGAGTGAGCATGCATGAGTGGGGGGAAGGGGCAGAGGGCAAGAGAGAGACAGAATCCCAAGCAGACTGCTCGCTGAGTACAGAGCCCGATGTCGGGCTCGATCTCAGAACCCTGAATCATGACCTGAGTGGAAATCAAGAGTCTGATGAGCCACTCAGGTGCCCCAAAGCAGATTTAAATGTAGGGATTTGAAAATATATATATGTATTTTAAGTGTGGCCTATGATATTCCAAATACCCCTGTCCAGATAGATCTGAGCTCTGGTCACTCAGCAGCTTGAGACTCTAGGTTTTCTCACCCATAAAAAGGAAACAGTAGCCTGTGAAAAATAAGAATAAAATATTTGTGAGGAATAATTGAGATAATACGTTAAAAGTATTTAGCAGAGTACCTAGTAATATATATTTTAGTTAATTTGTATCTGAAGTTAATTAATTAAGGCAAATTTGGTTCTTAGTTTCTTCAACACCAATGACAGTTAGAAATTCACTATTTCCATGTTCTAAGCCTAATTTTTTTGAATAAGTTCAATGTGAAACTCTTATCAAGAGGTCAGGAAAACCCTTTCATCTAAGGCTCAGAAAGGAGTTAAATGAACCACCTGAAGTTGCCCTAAAATACCAGCTTGTGCTGACATTTGAACAAATGATTAACTTGGACTTAATCCCAAAGTGATTTGGACAGTTTAAATCCCTGTTTTGTGAAGCTTTAAAACATTTATTAAAGTACACAACACAAGGGTTAGAAAAATATCCATTTACTGGCAAGAATTCAGACCCCACGAGAAATGAAATCTTTCCTTTAAGTAGCATGAAGAAGGTAAAACCAAATTAATTAAAACTAAGATGACACTTAAACTAATGATGTAATGTATGGGGATTAACATAACAATAAAAAAAATTAAAAAAAAAAAAAAAAGAACATCGGTTCTTGGGAAAAAAAAAAAAAAACTAAGATGACACTGCTATTAAAAAAAAAAAAAAAAGCACATTTTTGTTACCTGTTTATGTTTGATAGGTTTCCATGAGAAATTTCGTCTGTGGCTTAATCTGAATGAATATGGTTCCCAAAACATATCATACTTATGTCCTCTTAACTATGAAATTAAAAAAAAACAAACAATAAAAACAGGAGTGATTTCTGTTTTTAGCTGTTTGGGCAAAATACTACAAACTGTCCACTAATGAGCGTGGTACCTTGGTAAGTTGAGCATTTTGCAACAAATGTTATTTACTCTACAAAGTCCTCACTTTCAGCTATTTATTTTATATTTCATAGAACTCAAATGGTAACATGATAAGAATTCACTCCTCATGATTGCAATGACCTACATATACCATGCCATCCCTTTAAAGCTAACCTACAGATAATTACAAACTAAATGCTTAGGATCAGGTCATTTCTCTCTTTTTCTCTCTCACTTTCCTTTTAGAAATGTGATAAAAAGAATTCAAAGTGTGCTGAAACAAGGTTAATGAAAATTTTAATTAAGTTCAATCTCTGGGTTTAAATATATCTTTGATTTGTGGAACTATATCAGTAACATACACAATCTTGTAACCAAAATGAGTATGTGAATAAAATACTAGAAATCTGTATTTTTCAAGAATATAGTACAAATACTCCAATAAAAGATTATCTCAGGCTCAACTCCCCTCTTTGAAAGGAGATTTACTACTTATTTGAATAGATGATAATAATACAAAGTAAGTAA
This sequence comes from Phoca vitulina, assembly GCF_004348235.1. Classification (NCBI taxonomy): domain Eukaryota; kingdom Metazoa; phylum Chordata; class Mammalia; order Carnivora; family Phocidae; genus Phoca; species Phoca vitulina. The sequence goes on along the minus strand of NW_022589717.1, from coordinate 30,705,044 downwards.
ATTAACAATCTATTAAAATATATTCTTTCTAAAGTAGTTGAAAAGATGTTCACCTTTTGCAATATATTTTATTATGAATTTTTTATTAATTATGAAATAACAAGCCTTAACCCAATAAAGTCCTCTATATAAATAACCTTAATTTCCATATAAATTACCTCAATTTCTAGATGCCTCAAGTTGGATCAAAACTCCGATGCTTATACATGTTTTATCTTCCTAGGGCCAGAATGTCCTCATCTATAAAATAGAGGTGGGGCGCCTGGGTGGCTCAGTCGTTAAGCGTCTGCCTTCGGCTCAGGTCATGATTCCAGGTCCTGGGATCGAGCCCCGCATCGGGCTCCTTGCTCCGCGGGAAGCCTGCTTCTCCCTCTCCCACTCCCCTGCTTGTGTTCCCTCTCTCGCTGTATCTCTCTCTCTGTCAAATAAATAAATAAAATCTTTAAAAAAAAAAAAAATAAAATAAAATAAAATAGAGGCATTTATGGTACTTACATCATAGAGCTATTGTGAGAAATAAATGAGACACCCCATGGAAATATGTATGTACGTGTGGAGGAAAGACTCTAAGGTAGCCCCCACCCCCATAATCCCCACTAAGGCATTCTTGGCCTTGAATGGTACCCTCTGGGAACTGTGGCTTGCTTCTGGCTCATTGAGTATGCAAGAGTAATGAGAACATGTGATTACATGTATTATGTCAGATTGTAACATCTGTCTTGAGAGGAGACTCTTTCTTGATGACTTTGAGGAAACAAACAACCACACTGGGAAGGTCCACATCCCAAGGTCAACTGAAGATGACCTCTGGCCAAGTTATTAGGTACGTACAAATTAGAATTGTTATAGATAGTTCAATAGGTTGAACTATTTATTATGAAATATCTCCGTATCTCTGATAATGCTTCCTGTCATTAGACTTTTTTTTAAGATTTTATTTATTTATTTGACAGAGAGAGGGAGAGAGAGAGCACAAGCAGGGGGAGCTACAGAGGGAGAGGGAGAAGCAGACTCCCCACTGAGCAGGGAGCCCGACTAGGGACTCGATCTCAGAACCCTGGGATTGTGACCTGAGCTGAAGGCAGAGGCTTAACCCACTGAGCCACCCAGGCGTCCCAGCCTGTCATTAGATTTTACATGTTCTCATTGGAAGTTAATATTCAGAGACTGTAATTATAGGGAAAATTTAATTATTATTAATTTTTACTTGACATTTATATTGAATGGACTTTTAACCATATACCTTTTTATTTAATATTTAAATACATTGTTTCTTGAAGGGCAGTAACCCCCCACTAAATTATTGGGAAAAAAATAGGATCGGAATGGCATGAAAAAGATATCTCTAATCACTTGACAATCTTCAATGCATCCTGAAACAAAGCTTACAGACCTTGCAATATCGCATAGTTTTAGTCTTCATTAAAAACTACAGGAAACTAATTGTGTGAGACTGTTGAATCACAGATCTGTACCTCTGAAACATAATACATTATATATTAAAAAAAAAAAAGAAGATAGTAGGGAGGGAAAAATGAAGGGGGAGGGAATCGGAGGGGGAGATGAACTATGAGAGACTATGGACTCTGAGAAACAAACTGAGGGTTCTAGAGGGAAGGGGGGGTGGAGGGATGGGTTAGCCTGGTGATGGGTATTAAAGAGGGCACGTACTGCATGGAGCACTGGGTGTTATACACAAACAGTGAATCATGGAACACTACATCAAAAACTAATGATGTAATGTATGATGATTAACATAACATAATAAAATAAAATTAAAAAAACAAACAAACTACAGGAAACTTAAATGTCAATAGCTAGAAGTAACATATTCAAACTGCTTGACTCTGAATCCTAACAATGTAATTGAAACTGAAACCCTTCCCAGAGCCACAGAGATAGCTGCCCTTAGACTCCACTTCCTACAGCACCCTTCCTCCTCCCCTTGTCACCTTCTTCTAGCCACCTCCCTCCTGCTCTCAGAAAAAAATCCAGAGAAAGAAAACATTTTTTTCTACATAGTATTGGGAGAGGCATTGCTTATCTCCTCATTGAGGGTATGTTATTGTTTGTTTGTTTGTTTTGTTTTTTTTGTTTTGGGGAGTTTGTTTGTTTGTTTGTTTGTTTTTGTCCTGCTTCCCGGGGAAAAATGAATGGACTTCTCTCCTGGGGAGAATAGACACACTGAGAGTAGCACACTGGTAGACTATCAAAAAGAACCAGTGTCCATCTTTGCACGTAAGACTGAACAAATCCCCTTCCCACAACCATCCCCCAATCGACTATCTCCACTCCACCTCCGTTTTCTGCAAAGCTTAGAGACTGATGGCTAAAGTCCTGTGTTGCTCCTGAATCTGCATGAGTCCCAGGGCTCGGTGGCAGAGTGAGGGGCATGGGTCCACACTGGTGGATAAAGTGGAATTTTGCAGTGCAAAGGAGCTTGAGATAAGAGCAGAGAGACATGAGAAGGAGGAATTGGTGAGCAAAGAACATGAACTTAAGGCTGGATGTAAAGATAGGAGTAAAGAAAGTGGTCACGGGGCATACCCTCCTTTGAAAGGACATAAGACTTTAAGTGCTTTCCTTCTTGAGATTCAAGGGAAAGTGCAAAATAGACTTTTAATCTCTTTCTCCTCAAGTTGTAGTTCTCTTTTAAATTTACTCTAAGCTTTCCAGTAAGACATTTGTCTCTCTCTGTATAGAGTGTGTGTTGCCTTTCAGACTGAAGGGAATAGTGTTGGGAAGAAGGAGGATGAGAACGAGAGAACCTCACTCATGGACAGTTGTTTGCTGGGTATTGGGAGATACACCCTACCCCATCAGAGTCACTACAATTGGAAAATATTAGATTACTACCCCAAATCGCAGAGCTGGTTAATAAAGAACTGGGACCTAAACCCTTTTAAATCCAAGTCCAGCCTTATACTTAACCTATAAAATATTTTTCACTTCAATATGTTGTTATAGCTGAATTGTGTCCTCCCAAAATTCATATGTTGAACTTCAAACCCCCAGTACCTCAGAATGTAACTGTGTTTGTAAATAGGTCCTTTAAAGAAATAACTGAGGTAAAATGAGGTCATATGAGTGGGCCCTTATCCAATACGACTGGTGTCCTTATAAGAAGAGATTAGGACACAGACATGCACAGAGGAAAGACCATGTGAAGACACGGGGAGAAAATAGCCATCTTGAAGCCAAGGAGAGAGGCCTCAGAAGAGACCAACTCTCCCAACACCGTGATCACGAACTTCTAGGCTCCAGAACTGTGAGGAAAACATTTCTGTTATTTAAGTCACCTGGTCTGTGGTATTTTGGTTGTGACAGCCCTTGCAGACGAATACACCTTTTATTCGGGCTTGTCACTTTTCTGAGACAGAATGAAGAAAACAAAAGCAATATTCGCCCTGAAGAGCATTTTTCTAGTTGATTTAGAAATGTGTGGAAATCGACATTGTAAGGGAAATGCCGAACTGACTATGCCAACTAACAACTGATTTTTTTTCTCCTTTTTCTGTCCTGTGATTAATTTATTTTTCCTCAGAAAAAAGTAATTTAGCACAAAGATGCATTTTTTTTTTAAAGCTTTTATTTATTTATTTGACAGAGAGAGACACAGCGAGAGAGGGAACACAAGCAGGGGGAGCGGGAGAGGGAGAAGCAGGCTTCCCGCCGAGCAGGGAGCCCGATGCGGGGCTTGATCCCAGGACCCTGGGATCATGACCTGAGCGGAAGGCAGACGCTTAACGACTGAGCCACCCAGGCGCCCCGGACAAAGATGCATTTTAAACACACAGCAACAGCATTATAAATCTTGATTTAAGCTGGGTTTGCACAATATTCATCCAGTGCTCCAAATCTTACGTTTACTGAAGCAAGCAGCATATCATAACAATGTCACACGATATAAAATTGGATCTCAGAATATGTGTCCCAATTATTAGTTTTATGGCCTTCACACAAATTTGGGGATGAAAATCGGTTTTTTAAAAAACTGTTAGATCACCGAATGGGAAAGTTTTTATTCAAATATATTGCCATGAAACACCTTTAGTTAGAAAATGTGCTTTATTCTAGGAATATAATCATTTCTGCTATGATGCTTGTTTTAAAAATGTGAGTGTTCCAACGTGACTGGTATGTTAGGAAACAAGCGGAACACCACACTCATTTCGTGTTTGCTTATGCACAATCTGGTCCATAGGAAAAACTGGATGAACACAGAAAACTGTGCCTAGCTGAAGAAAGAGGAGTAGAAATACACACACCCATGCACATACACATGCCTCTGAGCATCAACCAGCTGGCCCCATTCACTGCATGTTATAAGCCACATCCATCCACATCTGGTGTTAGAATTTTCTGTCCGATTTGTGATAACCCTTTTCCAGCACTTTACAATAACTCACAAGCTGCAAGCCTTCTGACGCCCACTTATACAAGTATACTTTGGGTCTTTTTCAAGGTAAAGTGATGAATTTACCATAACATCTATGGATTCCTCAACTGTTTAATATGTATAAAACTGTGCTGCCATTTTTATTAGGGTCTGATCTTTTTATTCTTTTTTTTAAATTTAAATTCAATTAATTAACATTTAATACATTATTGGTTTCAGAGATAGAGGTCCGTGATTAATTAGTCTTATATAATACCCAGTGCTCATTACATCACGTGCCCTCCTTAATGTCCAGCACCCAGTTACCCCATCCCCCATCCCCTATCTTTTTATTCTTATATGTCACTGACAAAGTTTTTGAGTGTTGTGGCCCTAGCCTCATTTTCCTGATAAGCTCTGTAGTTTTTATAGCATGATTTTGCATAGTGTAGTGAACTTTAGGAATATGTATGTTATAGCAGCAATAACTGGTCCTTGAATAGACACTGATCCTGCTCTCTAGAAGTGTTTATCCATTGCGTTTTTTTGTTTTTTTGTTTTGTTTTGTTTTTTGAAGATTTTATTTATTTACTTGACACAGAGAGAGAGAGAGAGAGCACAAGCAGGGGGGCAGCGGCAGGCAGAGGGAGAGGGAGAAGCAGGCTCCCCGCTGAGCAGGGAACCTGATGTGGGCCTCCATCTCAGGACTCTGGGATCATGACCTGAGCCAAGGCAGACACTTAACCGACTGAGCCACCCAGGGGGCCCCTATCCACCAGGGGCCCCCATCCATTGTTTTTTGTAGTGGCTAGCCCAACCCTCTAGGAGTTTGTTCTTTGTCCATAATCCTCCTTAGCCAAATCTAAAGTAGATACATGTGGTCTATGCCCTCCTCAGAGACTGACAAGCTTTATTAGCCTGTTTCCAGCCCAAGGGGATGATGTTGCATTAAAAAGAAACAATCCAGTGTACCGGAATAAGGGAATATGATAGTTCCAGCCTATGTTCTAGATGCACTCCTGAGGACAGCGAGGCATGCTCAATCAGAAGAAGGTGAGAAAATGGTATCAGGCAGACAGAAATATTCATTACCATAGTCACTAAAGCAGGGGTGTGTGTCCTGACCCAGCATCAGAGCCAGCACTCACTATTTTATCCCAAGCCTCTTTAAACCCTTGTGATTCTCCAAGAATGTATGAGAATAAGTGATCTCATTCATGGATAATGCCCCCTTCTCTAAACTTATGCCAACTCAGCTGGTTCTATGTTAGGCTTGTCTACTCATACAATTGGACTCTTCAACCTTTGTTAAAGAGGCCAGTGGAATTCAAGAAATCCCCTTTTCTTCTAAACCATCCTGCTCCTGTAATTGGAGGTCCAGGTGTTTTTCTTTACAAACTCCACCTGTAATAACTTGACTTCATTCGCTTCTATACTTTCCTATTCTTCTCATAATTTAATACCTCAACCAATAATTGTGTTTCTCTTATTAAACCACAAACATCTCAAAATGCAAATTTCTAATCAAGTAAAGACATGATATATTAAAGAAAAAAAAATGTCACATTGCCCTGTAGAACCTGCCTTAATAGAGGGAAGATCATGAAGTCCTACAACTGAGAATTTGGAAATATAAAAAAAAAAAAAAATCCTTGTTTTTTCATAACATTCAGAAGCCAATGGTTCAAGTTATACTGAGAAATATAACAACTTTGGAGAAGAAGAATTTACGTATTCTATAAACATATCATATGGAAAGACTTTTATAATCAGAGTGTAGCATGAATATAACACTAGAAAGGAGTAAATTAAGTAATTTTAATATTTAATATTATCAGACAATGATGATCAGATCAATTCATCTCCAAAAAGGGTTCCTCAGAGACCAGATAAGTAATGTCTTTGGGTCAGAGTATTGGGAAGTTCTTACATAGTAAGGAGAGTGACAGGTTCAGAGAAAATAGGTGACTTTCTCATGATGACCCAAATAGTATTAGAGTCTTCAAACCTTGTTTGGGTGCCCTTTCCAATATACTATGCTGTCTCATTGAGTGGAAACTTCATACCTGGTTTCCTATAGGAAGACTCAGAAGAAGCAAACTTCTAGCTTTGGGATCCTAAAAAGAGCATCATTACATAGATGTCAGGTTTGAATTGTGTCTTCCCAAAAAGCTTTGTTGAAGTCCTAACTCTAGGCACCTAAGAATATGACCTTATTTGGAAATAGAATCTTTGTAGATGCAATTAAGATGAAATCATTAGGGTGGGCCCTAATCTAGTAGGACTGGTATTCTTTTTTTTTTTTTTTTTTTAAAGATTTTATTTATTTATTTGACAGAGAGAGACACAGCGAGAGAGGGAACACAAGCAGGGGGAGTGGGAGAGAGAGAAGCAGGCTTCCCGCAGAGCAGGGAGCCCGATGTGGGGCTCGATCCCAGGACCCTGGGATCATGACCTGAGCCGAAGGCAGACGCTTAACGACTGAGCCACCCAGGCGTCCCAAGTACGACTGGTATTCTTTTAAGAAGGTATTTATACGGGGCGCCTGGGTGGCTCAGTCGTTAAGCGTCTGCCTTTGGCTCAGGTCATGGTCCCAGGGTCCTGGGACCGAGTCCCACATCAGGCTCCCTGCTCGGCAGGAAGCCTGCTTCTCCCTCTCCCACTCCCCCTGCTTGTGTTCCTGCTCTCGCTCTCTCTCTCTCTGTCAAATAAATAAATAAAATCTTTAAAAAAAAATAAAAAAAATAAAGAAGGTATTTATACAGGAGAAAACACAGCCATGTGATAATGCAGACAGAGACTGGAATGATGTATCTACAAACCACGGAAACCAAGGATTATCAGCCAACACCAAAAGTTAAAAAAACACCTTGAAGGATTCTCCTGAAGGTTTCAGAGACAGCATGGCCCTGTCAACACCATGATTTCAGACATCAGCTTCCAGAACTGTGAGACAATAACGCTCTGCTGCTTTAAGCCTCTCTAGTAAGCCTTCCTGTGATACTTCATTAGGGCATCCCTAGGAACCTAATACAGCAGCTATTTTCACGTTAGAGTAGACATTGAAATCTGTCACGAGAGGGCTGTAGCAGACATTGTGAGTTACCTAGCAGAAATCCATCTTCCCCTCGGAGAGAACACTGAATGGGCTCAAACACTGATTATCCATTTACCCACTGTGTACCTGGCAACTCCCGGTGATTCCATTTCCTTTACCCGGAATTTTTTTTTTTTTCTTGCCATGAGCACATTTGCAGTACTGTTCAATGAGTTGTCTGCTGTTGCATCAATCTGCTGTGGGGCTTCTGGGAAAGTTTATTCCATTTTAAGAAGCAACAAAAGACAGATGTCTACACTCTTCTTTGCCTTTGGACATTATAATGTGAGAACAATATCTAATATCTATGCAGCTGCTTCCTCCAGCTTACATGATTGTTTGTGTGGTTCAGCCAGCTTGTAGCTCTGAAGGGAAAGCCAAAAAGAATCACAGAATTCAACCTGGATACCGGACAGCATAAGCCACTGAATCCGCCAAAGCCATAGCTGCCTTATTCTGGGCTTCTTGCTGTGCAACAGAATACATATCTTTATGGTTTAGCTGGATTTTTTGTGACTCGTTTCTGGAAGCATGCCAATGTATACAAATATGAAGGCAACAGAAAGTACTAGATGTTCCATGTCCTCATTCTTCCGTCCAAGGAAGGCAGTACCTGGGAGCCCTCTTTAAGTGGGGCTCTGCAGTTCCAGAGACTGGCTGTGGTTTCAGCCAGAGGATGCCAGTTGGCTTGCATAAATCAAAAGAGCATTTCCGCATTGCAGATTATTTATTTCATGCAAAATGTATCTGGCAAGATTTTTACATTATTTGGTAGAAGGAGCAGCACAGGAAATACAATAACACATTTTGGTTTATAACAAATGAGAACATGAAGATACTTAAGTTTTTTCATCTATTTCTGTGCCAGAACTGCCTTTGTAACCTGTAATGATTTCTGACAATCATTTTCTCTCTAGTCTTCAAATTCTTTTCTGATTCCCTGCATGATTCAAAACCTAAATACTATAAAAATATCAGTTTGGGGAAAGATCAAAATTCATTTGACCCCACCATCCATCTGATATTTGAATTCTCTCTGCAGTATCCTGACTGAAGACCATTTGGTCTTTTTATTTTCCTGCTAGTGACAGTAAACTCACTTCAATTAGGGGAAAGCTTCTCTATCTTCAGAGAGCTTTAATGTATAAAAAGTTCTCTTTTCATAGTTAAAACACCGCTTCTTGGATATTTTATAAGTGGCCTTAATTCTATCCACTGGCACCACAGAAAAGTTTAATTCCTCTCCCAAGTGATAGCCCTTAGTGGTTGAGGACAGCCACCTGATGAGTCCGTGGCTTTTTCCCAGACTACCAGTTCTTATCTACAGATAACAACAAATCTCCATTCTTCCCATTGCTTTATGTAAAACCTGCAAATCACAAAGACAACAGGTGTTAATGGAACTGTCCTGAGCTAATCAGATATATGGTATATGGTCATATTATTCATAGACTACAGGACCTCATTAATTTTTTTTGCATTTTTTTACATTTCTCTGAACTCAACCCAGTTTAGAGCAAATTACATTAGAAATAACTGCCATCAAAAACAAAACAAAACAAATAACTGCCATCACACACACACACACACCCTCCAAGATTATCTTTCCAATGCAGTTGATTAGGGTCATCCTTTTCTTTAGTCATTATGATTTTATTAATGTACTGTAAGGTTCATTGAAGCTCTTTTTTTTTTTTTTTTAAGATTTTATTTATTTATTTGACTGAGAGAGACACAGCGAGAGAGGGAACACAAGCAGGGGGAGTGGGAGAGAGAGAAGCAGGCTTCCCACGGAGCAGGGAGCCCGATGCGGGGCTCGATCCCAGGACCCTGGGATCATGACCTAAGCCGAAGGCAGCCGCTTAATGACTGAGCCACCCAGGCGCCCCTCATTGAAGCTCTTAGCTATTTACACTCTCTGTAGCTAAGCTCTCAGGCTCTACTTGAATATTTATATTATGCTCACATTATCCCCGTAACATATTATCTTGATGGCTTTGGCCCATAGTTCCAACTATTTATTACTTTTTGGATCATGGACCAACACCCACACATTTCCTATCTCACACAGTTTCATTATTAAATTTCATATACATCTAGAGAACAAATGTGAGCCTCTTTATTGTTTTTATCGCCCAACTTAAGTTGGCCCTTTCCTCCAAGTGGAGAAATTTAATCTATGTAAATTTAAGGCCCCCAGCTGACATCCCCTAAAATTGCCTTGAAGTTCCGGGAATGATTGAATGATGCCAATGAGATTCGAGGCAGATGGTGGGGGGATGGCGGGGAGGAATGTATCTGCTCAGGTTGTTGAGCCATCTTCATGCTCATGACAACTTAGGTCTTATTACGTGCAGGTCCTGCTGTATTATACTTTGTTCCCTTCCTAAAGTCATCTTCAGACCAACTTGTCTTTCTGTGACACACTGGACTCTTTGAGCACACAGTTCAGACTGCTGTTCTGTTGTCAATATGGAGCTCATGGACTCTGAGCTAGGAGTCCACAGAATTTCTATCTGCCTAGACACAACAGGCAGCCAGAGCTACTCTAGTGACATCTGCTTCATCCAAGAGAGGGCACACGGTTCCCTACTGCCACACCCCCTTCCACTCATCCTGGTGGGGCATGAACTCAGAGCCCCGGAACCATTTATAAAGACGCTATAGCATCATCAAAATGCATGTCACCTATTCCTCACCCACTTCTTCTCCAACCAGGAGAATCTTTATCTTAGATGCCAGAATTTGTGTTCTTCTGTGTATTTATATAAATGTATTATCTTATTAGAATACTTCTCATTTTTTGCAAGGCCTAAACTTTAAACTCAGCAACCAATAAAGAATACTTTTCCTCTGTTCTACATTCCTTCCCTATAGCAATGAATACAAGATTACCCAGCTGACTGGGTGGGGGGTAGCATCAATAGAAAAATGGAGATGTCAGATGAAAATACTCTAGCTAGTATTTCCAAGTAATATAATAATGCCTATCATTTATGACTAATAAATAATGCTACAGAGAACAGAATTGAGAACAGAGATCTCCAGAGTATAAACAGAAACCTTCCTTGAAGTCAAAACAATTCCTGAATTTTTACCTATTTAAACAATTTTGATGTTCAAGAAGATATTTTTCAAAGATAAAATCTCTCTTTTTCTATATTTAATTAAATAGCTCTAACTCTACCCAGGGGGCTGCCGAAATGTATTCTTTCATATAATAGCTTTTATTATGTGAACATCATTTTGCCTTAATGTAAGTTCACCAGCTTTTAATAATCCTCTTATATTTTTTATGATTTCCAAGAATAGTAATAATAGTATAAAGTATATATTCATAGTAATTTTAAATATTTAAATTTATAATTTTTAATAAAAATTTCCATAAAAGTAAATGTTCCACTAATTTCTTTTTCTATATCCTTCAGCAGGAAGGCAGTCGTAGTTTAAAGCATCTAGATGCTCTCAGATAGCCTTTTCAACAACCCTTGGCTGAACTTCCCTCTTAATCAAGATTATAAAAGAGTTATCCTCAGGGCACCTACATCAGAATAATATAGAATGATCAGTAAAAATGTAGATTTCTGGGTACCATCTGAAACCTACTGAATCAGCATACGGAGCAGACAATGGATTCCAGATATTTGCATTTGTAGGCTGCATCCTAAGTGATTTTTGTAAATGATATAGTTCCATGGAAATGTTCATTCTATCTTCTTTCCATTGAAAATAATTCCCTTCAGCAGAAAAGGCAAAAGTAATATGCCACTTAAGAAATATTTCAATGTTAAAAGCAGAGGAAACTATAAACATGGTTATTCACTTCCCATATTTCAACAATTGAATTGATTTGTCCAAGTGAAAAGAAAGGAAAAAAAAAAAAAGAACAAGGATTAGAACACATGTATCTTTTTAAAAATTTTTTATTGTTATGTTAATCACCATACATAACATCATTAGTTTTTGATGTAGTGTTCCATGATTCATTGTTTGTGCATAACACCCAGTGCTCCATGCAGAACGTGCCCTCTTTAATACCCATCACCGGGCTAACCCATCCTCCCACCCCCCTCCCCTCTAGAACCCTCAGTTTGTTTTTCAGAGTCCATCATCTCTCATGAGAACACATGTATCTTAACTATAATTCCAGTATATCTGTTTAGTCTTTGTAATCAATACCCACCGTTCCCAAAAACTGTGAGTTTTATTTCCTTTGGAGATCAGAAATCTTTGTGTAGCTTTCACACTTTTATAAAAATCACCTTACTAGTATTTGAGCATCCCTCTAACAATTCACTAATATTTATTCTTGGTTACACTCCTATAGTTTCTTCTTATAAAAGGTTTCTTTGAGGACTGCCTTCATTCATCCAAAAAACATATACTGAGAGTCTTTCCTGGGCCAAACACAGTTCTGGGTAAAGGGGATATAGCTTTAAATAAAACATATAAAAATTTCTACATTGTGAATGAATATAATTTATAGGTCTGTTCTCCTTAATTATTCATGTGAATTACTAATATTTAACCACATTTATACTAAGTATTTTGACTTTTTAATTTTAATATACTTAGTTTTCTCCAAACTTTATGAAATTCACCTCCCCAAAGTTTTAGGAACTTATTCATGTTTTCTACCTAGTCTCCTTTTATCCCTCTTGGTAGCACCTTATCTAAAAAATTCCAAAGAAATGATCGTTCATTTTTGAAATTTCAAGGGTGAAGAATAACTAACCATCAATGGCTGTTATGCTACTTTCTGTGAACAGAATGCTGACTAAGAGAGTACATTTTAGAATCAAAGAGTAATAAGTTGAAAAGAAAAGGTAGAAAAATATTTACCGTGAAAACATTAGCCATAAGAGAAGTGGAGTGACTACATTAATATAAAACAAAACTTTAAAATAAGAAATATGACAGGATAAAAGAGAACTATTTCATAATAATAAAAAGGGCAATATGTCAGGAAGGTATTGCCATTATAAGTACATATATATATATACATATATATACATATATATATATATATATATATGTAACCGAGCCCTAAAGTATATGAAGTGAAAATGACAAAAGGGGGAATATATAATTCAACTTTACAACTGGAAATTTAATATTCTATTCTCAGGAAATGGCATAACAACTAGAAAGAAAATCAGTAAGGATATAGAACCCTTGAGCAGCATTATCAACCAACTTGACCAAAATCTCATATATGGAATACATATGGAACATTCTACCCCACAGAAAACAGAACACATTTGTTTTGTGCACATAGAACATTCTCCATTATAGACAATATGTGAAGACAAAATAAGCTTAAACACATTTGAAAAGACTGAAATCATACAAAGTAAGTTCTCTGACCACAGTTGAATCAAGCTAGAAGTTGGCAACAGAAAAAAAATTGGGAATACGTAAAATATGTAGAAATTAAACAACCCTTCTAAATAACTTCTAGGCTAAAGAGGAAATCAAAAGGAAAGAGGAAATAAAATATAACAACTGAAAATAAAATATAAAAATGTATTGGATGAAGCTAAAGCAGTGATTAGAGAAAATTATAGCTTTGAATGTTTATATAAGAAAGGAGGAAAGATCTAAAATCCATAATTCTGGTTCCTTTCTAAGAACCTAAGAAAAGAAGAGTAAATCTAACCCAAAGTAGCAGAAAGGAAATGAATAAATATCAGACCAGAAATCAATGAAACAGAAAATGTAAAAGCTAGGAAAAAGTAAAAAAATCAAAAGCTAATGTTTTTTAAAAATCTACAAAATTTATACACTGCTGGTGGGAATACAAATTAGTATATTCACCCACCATTCATGACTCACCACCCATGTAATCCTGATTACCTCGCAAAGGCCCCACCTCTTGATACCATCATGTTGAGAGTTTCAACGTATTAATTTTGGAAGAACACAAACATCCATGTGAGATTTATGAATATAATAATATTTAGTTAGTGAAAATTATAGACTTCAAACACTTAATATTTAAATATTTCTACCATACCATTTTAGAGGTAAAATGAGCAACTTAATAAAACTTTGCTGCCCCCCTCCCCTTCAGAAGTGTAAGCAGTGTATATTACAGAATTAGAAAAATAAATCCATAGCATTTGTCTGGAGAGCAATTCAGCTCATTGTGAACCCAAACTTACATATATGCTTATAATTTACAATAAATTCAAATGGAAAATTTTATTGTAAAATATGTCCAATTCTTTGACGACTACATGACTTATATTATCATCCAAACTCTTACTAAGACTAAAATGTTTTAATCTCTTTCTTGATTTAACCAAACTGAATAACAAAGAAAAAAATAAATGAAACTTATTCCAAATTGGTTTGAGTTCACAATACATTAAAGTCCCATTAAAGGAGCTACAAATGGAAAATAATTTATTCAGTATTTGATTCACTTGACATAATTGCCCACCTATGATTTTTCACATTCTCTTTCCTACGAATAGGAGGACTATCACAATTTTAAAGTCTTAGACAAATATAAAACTGATTTTTAGGGTGAAATAGTAATGATACATAGGTAAGACTTGTTAAACACTATATGACCTTAGCATTGCATGCCTATTATTTCATATAATATTCACCATAAGCCTATGAGGTAGGTATTCTTATTATCTCATTTAAAAGGTGAGAAAACTGAGGCATAGGAAGATTGAGTTGCCCAAGGTCATCAGCTAGAAGTGATAAAGAATTGAATTGAGTGTCTAACCTCAAAGGAAATTCTGTAACATAGGGTGGCTTAGAGCTCACTAATATACCAAGAGAAACACAGTGTACTTTAAATTAAAACATGAAATAAATACAACATATTATTTAGTGGTGGCCTCACATTGCCAATTCTGTTGTAAGCCCCCCAATGAAGCCACAAATGTCCTTATGATGCCACAAACAAGCTGACTTAAGAATGATAGAGAAACTATTTACCTATCTTGTGCTCCATTTTGCTGGGGCTTCTCTGGGAGCTAGCTGCCTTAGCAAAAAAAAAAAAAAAAAAAAAAAAAGGCAGGGTTATTAGCCCAGATATAATGGTCATTACTAAATCCATTGCAAATTACACAAGGGTTTTCTAAGCCTAAATATAACGCATTCAATATGCATTACACAGATCTCAGGCACCTGATGGCTGGGCAGTAGCCACCATTTATTAATTCAATTAAGTTTTTCCTGGGTGAATAAATGAAATGAGTTTTAAGGCTGAACTCCAGTGTGATATAATGAAGTGAGAATGGACCTTGGAATCACAAAACCTAAGTTTACATGTTTACTCTGATAAATACTGTGTCACATTATATAAATCACCTTTCTGGGCCCAAGTTCCTCATCTACAATTGTAAAACCTATATCTCCCTAAGAGGGTTGATAGGGTTGAAATGAGAGAGCCATCGTGATGCTTAGCAGAGAGCCTGGCATAGCAGGTTTCTCAGTAAGTAATCTCTAGGAGTCTTATTAATCACATTACTTCCAAAGAACAGATTGTGCTCAAATAAATTAGGATGCATGTATTTATATTTTTATATTTTAACTTACTTTTTCTGAAAAAGTTATATATGCACACAGTTTTAAAATGACAAATAATTATAGGGTATATAGTGAAAAATAAGTCATTCTCTATTCCTTTTCCTTTGCCTGAAAATTCCCCTCAGGGGCACCAACAGTATAAACTTTCCGAGATATTAAATGAATATAAAAGAATATATGCAAATCCTCCTGCTCAGTACGGATGATACCCACTGCTCTACACCTTATTTTTTTCACTTAATTTTATATCTCGAGGATCACTGAATATCAATGCTTCTTGGGTTTTGACAGGATATAATAAAGAACATGACTCTTCCTCACCAGACTTCTGAACCAATTGAGACGTGACAAGAATTGCCAGATGGAGAACACAAGAACCAGTTTTAAGACTGATGAAGAACAAGAGGACTTAGCTCAATGTGAGAACCAAAAGGGCTTGCTAATAACCTCTTCCCCAAGAGAGACCTTGGAACAGCTGACCTGAGAGAATGTTGAGTTCCAAGAGCAGACACAGCCCACAAAGTGCCCCTCGCACTCTGAGTGGAGGTAAAAGGACTAAACCAGTTACCTTTTTTTTTTTCTTTTGGCTTAGGTGAGTCGATTTTATTTTCTTCTATTGACAATGCGATAATGAATGTCCTTGACCATAGATATAGTCTTAGAAATGAAAATAAAGAGTATTTGCTTGTTAAATTTCAGTAGGTATTACCAAATCACTCAGTATGAGCAAAGTATTAAAATGCATGTATAAAAAGTCACTCATTTCATCTTCATTAAGTCACCAAAATGTGGTCCTAGTGTCCTGCGGGTCACAAGGTGGGATTGGAAACCCTGCACTTATACTATCAATTCACTACTTCCTATTTCTAATGGAAACATGTTTTCAGGACAGGAAAGTGGTGGTACTCCTTGGCTCCCCCAAGTCGGTAGCCGGAGGGACATCATAAGGCTTCTGAGACGTAAGTCCCCAGGGCTGTCGACTTTCAGGTAACCCATTTACTCAGCACCCAAAAATCTTTTGCATAAAAGCAGCATCTCGTTTATAGACCCAAACAGCAGGATCCTAAATCTGGCGAACATAACCAAAAGGGGGATGAAGGCTCTAAGAACAGGAGTGGCTCATGAGTAAAAACACACTAATTATTCCTCTGCAGCAACAATTGTAGAAATTCTGTTTTGTGAAAGTTTGCTGAGTCTTACAGTCTTACAGTTTCTTTTCAAAATACAATACATTTCTTTAAATAAAAATTTAAAAAGAAAAATGTTGGAAAGACTTTGTCAAACACGTGAGGCATGAGGCATGTTAGTTTTGACTTGGAGAATAATGGTTCTCATAACATTGCCATAAAGGTGCTATTTGAGAATAGGATGAATATGGAAAATATGGTAGATTATTTTGTATAAATGATATGCACTGTAAAGTTCATACCTTTCTAGTCCTAGGCTACTTCTTGAAAAATTAACTATCAGACATCATAATCCATCATTCTGACTTCTCTTTAATACTACAAATGCTATGCACAAGTGAACTAGAAACAAAACAAAAATAAAAAATATTTGGAAATCAGAGGCAGTCATAATATGAAAAAAAATGAGTTTGAATGTTTAAATGGGACTTCAATAAGAAAAAGTTTCATTCTGGAATTCCCACTTACATTGGGGGAATCTGGAATTAAAGTTGATCTAATTACTATTTCTTACCATTGATTCCTAGATTTAGGCAATACTACAGTACTCTTATTCTTGCATTTCATTTTCTACTAAGTAGATCTAGCCAGATAATCTTCCATTTCTATTTGTTCATTTACTTATATATTTATATACTCATGAAATATATATCGTTTGGGCTCCAACTAAGTACAAGGAGGGTACTAAGTTCTAGGGACGAAATGAGGAGCTTGACTAGGCACAGCCCCTTCTGTTATGGGGGTTACCATCTACTAAAAGAGAAACATGTGTTAAAAGTCACAGAAGCAAATACATAAATGCAATCTTCATTTAATACTATGAAGAAAGAGTATGAAAGGGTAAGAAAAGGTGCAACATTGTGACCTGTTAGGAAGTTTCATTTGAGCCAGAACCTGAAGGACAAGTGAATTTTAATTTGATGAAGAATGTCCGAAGCCAAAGGAATGGCATTGAGACCCAGAAGATCATCAAGGTTGAGCACAGAAAGCAGGAGGGGAGATAGGTATGGAATAACACCACAGTGGTCACGGAGGGCAGACTAAGAGCCTCGTATATTATATCATGAGGTTTGTTCTTCATAAGAGCAAAGGAGAATTTTAACAGGGTTATAAGCAGGGAGATGACATGACTGCACTGTAAAACCTTCACCCTGGTTATAGAATTCTGAAGTGGGAATTTGAGTGAGGCAAGGGAGGCTGTTGGGACCAGATTGTCACAGTAGCTCAGGAGAGTTATACCAGTAGTTTGAAATGGAGGGCTGCAAGTACAGATGGAAAGAACAGCACACACCTGAGAGATATTTTGAGGTAAAATTGATAGGACTTGTTAAGTGACTAGCTGTGTGGGTTGGGAGCGAAGGTCAAGGCTGCCTGGGTGTGAAACTGGATGGATGGTACCTAGGAAATATGGGCAAAGAATAGGTTGAGAATTTTGATGTTGAGCTTGTCACCTTTGAAGTGCTCTTTAGACGTTTCTCTGATGTGTATGATTTACTTAATTTCGATCTTTATTTAAGAGACAGTCTAATTCCTTTGAGGTTAGGATGTCAAGAGGTTCTAGATCCATCATGTAATTTTTCATTCTCTTGAGCAGGGCTGTATGCCATAGAATGTCAAGAGCCCATGGGAAAGAAAGACGCTGAGGCCAAATATCTACAGACTCATGGCAACAGCAGCAGTGGTAGGACTCCTCCACTGATAAGACCTGGTAGTTTGAGAGAAAAGACAGATAGGACTGAATAAGGAATGCAACAAGAGATTGATTTGGCCTAAATTAGATAAGCCTAGATCAAAATGTAACATCTTGTAAAAACGTACATTTTGACCCAAACTTTCCATAAAGTTATGCTTGTGGTACCACAAATTTTGCATTATTGCAGCAACATTTGAAAATAAGACTGTTCCTGTTAGTTATGCCATGGCCCTGAATGACTTGGTGTTTGAAAGCATCGAAATACGTATACAATCACTTTTACAACATAGCTTTAGAAGCCATCAGCACTTTAATAATCTAATACCTTCAATTAATGCATAAAGACTTCTATGAACTTCCTTGCTATGACCAAGTTAAATAGATCAATGATATAATAGGAGAATGCAATTTGTATTCTATTGGAAATGCATTTTATTCTGAGTCCAAAATGTAAAAACATTATCTCTTGTCCTCCTTTTTCAATGCAAAATTGACTACTCTTAAGGGAAAAAAAGAGTACCTCATATAAATAAAAAACTATGCAATTAAAATAAAAAGTAAACTTTCAGTAAATTGTCCAAGGGCAATTTTAATGAAAACGTTGCTAATTATAATTCAAATAGGAATTTAAACTGTAGAATGGTATGTGCAGAAATTAAAAATAGCTGGCACAACAGAAAAACACCAAAGTCCCAGTGGCATAATAAAATAAAGGCTTAATTCTTGCTCCTGCCAAGTCCATGACAGGCCAGGCAACCCTCTTCAGTATAAATCCTATGTCACATAGAATATGTGGTCTCCCAGGTCCCAGGGCATGGGAGATTGAGGTAGAAGCAGCTCACCAACTCGTAAATGCCTTGGCTCAGAAGAGATTTGTGTCATTGCACTTCTATTTCATTATCCAGAATTAGTTAAATAAACCTAACATAATGGAAAAGAGGGCTGAGAAATGTAGGGAATTTATAGATATTTGGTGAGTACTAGTTATCTGATTTTTTTTTTTTTAGATTTTATTTATTTATTTGACAGAGAGAGACACAGCGAGAGACGGAACACAAGCAGGGGGAGTGGGAGAGGGAGAAGCAGGCTTCCCGCCGAGCAGGGAGCCCGATGCCGGGCTCGATCCCAGGACCCTGGGATCATGACCTGAGCCGAAGGCAGACGCTTAATGACTGAGCCACCCAGGCACCCCAGTTATCTGATCTTTGACATGGTAATTTTCCCAGGTAAATTCAGGTGTCTTCAGATTTCTGTCTGGAATAGGTTTTATTTTACATTCATTTCACTTACAGAAGCACTTCATATATTATCGCAAAATACTTATGGTTCTCCACTCCCAATCTGTTTATCTGATGTGACAGCTTGACCAAGGTACCAACAGTTTTCAATAGTATCAATAATGGTGAGTATTTGAACCTGGAATTGATAGATTTACCACAGTATCTGACAAAAAGTATTTGCCAAGAAGTTAGGGGGCACCGGGCTGACTCAGTAGGTAGAGCCTATGACTTTTGATCTCAGGGTTGTGAAATCAAGTCCTGCACTGGGTGTAGAGATTACTTAAAAATAAAATCTTAAAAAAAAAAGATATTTAGGTAATTATTAAATGCTTCCCAAAACATTTGTTCTGGGGACAGACCTTTTTTTCTTTCTAAAGAAAATGTCATTTCTTCTGGGATATCAATTCTATGCATTCCACTTCTAATAATGGTCAAGTAAGCTCTTGCTAGACTGATCCTCCTCAGGTAACAATGACACATACTGGCATAATTATATATATAAAAAAAAAACCTATAAAAGTTCTCTGGAAAGCAAAGAAGAAGAGGAGCAAGGAGAGGAGAAGGAAGGAGAAGACAGCAGCAAATTTTGGAGGGGAATTACAACTTGGAGGAAGGGAGCAGCACTGGGTACATTTTCCATTTTTCTTTTAGGGCTTCTACTCTGAAGGGCCTTCACAGTCTGTGCCAGGAAGGATGGTTAAAAATGTAATAGAAAATCCACTATATTTCTTGGTTGAAGAGCCAGAAGACAAGATTTGGGGCAACCACAATCACTAGAAAATGAAAGGCAAATCCCCAAAAGAAGACCAGCAGAGTGGGGTGCCTGGGTGGCTAAGTCAACTAAGCGTCCTGCTCTTGATTTCAGCTCAGGTCATGATCTCAGGGTCATGAGATCTAGCCCCTACTGGGCTCCATGCTGAGTGTGGAGTCTGCTTAATATTCTCCCTCCCCCTCTCTTTGCCCCTCCCTTGCCACTCATATGCTCTCTCTCAATCTCCTTCTAAAAAAGAAAAAAAAAAAGGTATTAGGAAATCCACTATATTTCTTGGTTGAGGAACCAGAAGGCAAGATTTGGGGCAACCACAACCACTGGAAAATGAGAGGCAAATCCTCAAAAGAAGACAGGCAGAGAGAAGGAGCCTCAAAGTCTGTATTTAAACTATGCCTAAGTCCCTAGTGACACCTACACTGTGTATGTGTCAGTGTCCAATCTCTATGGCCAAGGCTAGAAGAAGTGAACCGGGATGTATGCTGCTGTCCAGGAGTGAGTTTGTTATTTGAAACAGACCAAATTAGGGGTGCCTGGGTGGCTCAGTCGTTAAGCGCCTGCCTTCGGCTCAGGTCATGATCCCAGGGTCCTGGGATTGAGCCCCACATCGGCTCCCTGCTCGGCAGGAAGCCTGCTTCTCCCTCTCCCACTCCCCCTGCTTGTGTTCCCTCTCTCGCTGTCTCTCTCTCTGTCAAATAAATAAAATCTTAAAAAAAAAAGAAACAGACCAAATTAATTGCTTAAACAAACAACAAAAAACTATACTCATTTGGAGAGAGATAACAGAATCCAAAATCTTCACAGTATAACATTTACAAGTTCAAATTAATCAACATATCAAAAAATAGGAAAACAAGACTCATCCTCAAGGAAAAAAAAATAATCACTGACACTGATCCCAGGTGATCCAAATGTTAGGATGAGGAGCAGGGGTTAAAGGCAAATATTAAAACTATGCCCAAGGATGTGAAAGAAATTATGTCTGCAAAGAACTAATGGTTAGAAATCTAAACAGAAAAATAGAAAACCTAAAGAAACTAATAAAATTGCTAGAACTGAAAAATATAATGCCAAAAATAAAAGTATTCAAATAATGAATCTAATAGCAGAATGGAGATGACAGAGGAAAGACTCTATAAATCTGAAAATCTATCAATAGAAATTATGCAATCTGATAGAGAAAAATATTTTAAAAATAAAGAGACCCTCAGTAATTGGTAGGCCAATATCAACATGCCTAACATAGGTGCAACTGGAGTTTCCAAAGGGGAGGGGTGAAAAAACAAGGCAAAAGAGACTTTTGAAGAAATAATAGCCAAAAATTCCCCAAATTTGAAGAATGATAGGGATGTTCATATTTGAAAATTTCAGTAAATGTCAATACAAAGAATAATATCCTAGTTATGTGATAAACTTTTGAAAAGCAATGATAAAGAGAACATCTTGAAAGTTATCAGAGAAAAATCACATGTTAAATATGGAGGAACAATTATTATCCAAATGGCTGAAGAATTCTCATGAAAACAATAGAGACCAAAAGAGAACAGATCAACATCTTTAAAGTGATGAAAGAAAAGTTATCAACCCAGAACTCTATATTCTTGTGAAGATAGCCTTCAAAAATGAAGAAGGAAAAAAGTTTCAGTTAAAAGAAAACATTTTTTTTTTTGTCTCCAGCACATAGTTACTCTATGTAATAAAACCGATATATTGAAAAATGGATGGGAAGGGCGCCTGGGTGGCTCAGGTCATGGTCCCAGGGTCCTGGGATGGAGCCCCGCATTGGGCTCCCTGCTCTGCGGGAAGCCTGCTTCTCCCTCTCCCGCTCCCCCTTCTTGTGTTCCCTCTCTCACTGTGTCTCTCTCTGTCAAATAAATAAATAAAATCTTTTAAAAAATTGTCTAAAAAAATTAAAAAAGGAAAATGGATGGGAAGAATTATACCATACAAACAGTAAGATTAAGGAGGTCAGAGTGTGTATATTAAAGTCAGATAAAGTGAAAAAATATCAAGACAAAAATAATTATCAGAGATAAAGAGAAATAATTCATAATAGTAAAAGAGTTAATTTATAAGAAAGACATAATTCTAAATCTGTTTATAGCTAATAACAAATGAAAAGTTCATGAAGCTAAAATTGGCAGAAATTAAAGAGAAAAATAGGTAAATCTATATTAATGATTATAGATTCTAGTAGCCCTCTCAAAAATTGGTGGAAGAACTATGCAAAAAAAAAAAATCAGTAAAAATATAAAAGATCTGAACACTATCAACAACATTGACCTAATTGATATTTATGGAACTCTATACTGAATAACAACAGAATGCTCATTCTTTACAAGTGCTTATGGTATTTTCACTAAGACAGAACACATGTTGGGCTAAAGAAAAGTCTCCATAGACTACAAGAGAATGAAAATCCTGCAGAATATGTTCACTGGTTACAGTGGAATAAAATTAGAAGTCAATAACAATAAAATCTCTAGAAAACTTCAAATATTTGTAAATTAAACTTCTACATAATTCATGGATTAAAAAATCATAAGCGATATTTAAAATCTTTTAAGCAAATGAAAATTAAAATACAACATATCAAAAAGTTTTGTTCTTGTTAAAGTAGTGCTCAGAGAGAAATCTACAGCTTTAAATTATTAGGAAAAAAGACTTCAGCTTTAAATTATTAGCAAAAATGTGGGGCACCTGTTTGGCTCAGTCGTTAAGCGTCTGCCTTCGGCTCAGGTCGTGATCTCAAGGTCCTGGGGTCGAGCCCCGCATCGAGCTCCCTGCTCAGTGGGAAGCCTGCTTCTCCCTCTCCCACTCCCCCTGCTTGTGTTCCCTCTCTCTCTCTGTCAAATAAATAAATAAAAATCTTAAAAAAAAAATTATTAGGAAAAAAGACCAATATAAATAGAAGGAAATAATCAAATGTAGAAATTAGTCAAATAGAAAACAAACAATAGAGAAAATTAACAAAGCCTCAAATTGATTCTCTGAAAAGATCAATTTAATCAACTTTTAACTAGATGGATTAAGAAAAAAAGAGAGAAGAAACACAAATTACCAATATCAGAAAAGAAAGTGGAGTCATCACTACAAATCCTATATATATTAAAAGGCAGTTAAGAAAATATCATGAACAACTTTAAGCCACCGATTTTGATAACTTAGATAAAATGTACAAATTCCTTGAAAAATATAATTTACCAAAATTGACACAAAATAAATAAGAAAATCTGAATAGCTTTACTACCACTAAAGGTAATTAATTTATTCTTACCACAAACCTTCCCACAAAGAAAGCGTCAGACCCATTTAGTTTTATTGGTGATTTTTATCAAAGGCTTATGAAGGAAATCACACCCTTCTTACTCCTTCAGAAAATAAAGGAGGTAAGAACTCTCATCTCATTTTATGAATCCTGCATAACCTTACTACCAGAACTTAATAAAGAAAATAATTATTGGTATAATAACTCTCATGAAAATAGGTGCAAAAATCCTTAACAGAATATTAGGAAATTAAATCCAGTATTTATATAACATAAAAATTATTATTATCTGCAGCCTTTGCAGTTTATTTATTTATTCAAAAAATATTTACTAAAAACAGGAATTGAAACAAAAAGCTTGCTATACATACAAAGGAACGCCTGGAGTTGAAGTTCACTCAGTTACAGGTCTGAAATGTCATGAGCACCATGTCCTCCTTGACCTGACCCAATTGCATATAAAAAACAGCATCAGCAGTTTTTAGGGGTATGTTTTGATGTGACAGAAGCTTTCATTTTCTTCTTCTGCTCCAACCCACAAGCACTTTCGTTGTAACCAGGAATTCATTTTGATGGTGGGCTTCCTTCTTTAGGAAGAGGATAAATAATCTTGTGACATGGGTCGCCACCAGGGATTTTTAGAGGTAAATTCAAAGTTTTTAACAAAAACTCAAGGATTTGAAAATTAAACCTCTTTCTCACAAAAATATTTTACACCATCTGATGTATTTTCGGGATAGACTAATTAGAGACATCCTCACCTATACCTCATGGGCTAACTGGCAAATATCTTGCCATACAAGAGGAATCGGTAACTTTTGTGTTCTATCATATATGTAAATTGAATTAGAAACTAGATGATAGATAACTCCAAAACACTTCCTCTTTATTAATATTTTCCAATTTAAAAGCTAGGCTAATGTAAACAGAGACAGATAATCATGATTATAATGGACAGTAAAATTTATTTTTCCAACTCGAAACTGTTATTGATGAAGTATTCCAAAGTGATGATAATTGTGCCCTACATAACTGGAACAATCCATCCCATGATGCTCTATAATTTTTTTAAATAAAAACCATACCTGAATGACATAATTTATGTTAAACTGTTGTACTTTCTATTTTGCTTCTTCCTGCTTTTTATTTTGCCTTGTTCTATTATAGATGTGCACATTACCTTGTTTGTTCCCAGGAAGGCAATTTTCATCAAAGCAGGAAGTGACCTGAAAGGAAAAATCCCCACCCTGCTTCCCAGATGTTCAGAAACCATCCATTACTCATGGACCCCAGATTAATGAAATCTGGTCTAAAAAAATTCTGATTGATACAGGGACTGTTAACTAAATTAAATGATGGTCCAGTAACCAAAAAGGGATGCAACTTATCCAGTGAAAGGAGTTTAGGAGTCTGAGAGCTGAACTTTAAAAAGTTGTGCCAGTCCTTTTTTTTTTTTAAGATTTTATTTATTTATTTGACAGAGAGATAGAGAAAGAGCACAAGTAGGCAGAGAGGCAGGTAGAGGGAGAGGGAGAAGCAGGCTCCCCGCTGAGCAGGGAGCCCGATGCGGGGCTCGATCCCAGGACCCTGGGATCACAACCTGAGCCGAAGGCAGACGCTTAACCGACTGAGCCACCCAGGTGCCCCGTTGTACCAGTCTTAAATGTGTTTCTTCACCTTTGTATTCTGGCATCATTCTCAGTATAATAGGTATGATAGTTGGCATAGGACATAAAAACATTTCCTGTTTATTTTGCCTCAATGCCCAATTAAACCAGGGAGAATTATATTTCCTTTGGCCTACCTCTACAATTCAACCCCAGGACTTCTGCCCTTAGTGATCCTCATTTTTATTTCACCAGGCTTCACCCTTCTACCAACAGGTCCCATCTCTGGTCATATAAATATTTTCTTCCTTGTTCACTGAAAATTTCTCTACCTTTTCCTTTCTTAGATTCCTAAATACTGGAGGTAGATTCCTGGGCAATTAGTAAGCATAAGGGTGTACCCACGATGGTGACATCTTACCTGAGAGAGGTCAGTTTTATACTGTGTTATCTGGCCCTGTGTAACGACACTTCAGACAATACTATTCAGCACGTGTGAACTTAGCTTTATTAGATGGAAGGAGAAAAAAAAGTAACTTTCCCTATAAAGAAAGAGTGGCATCTGAGGATGTGTTTAGCGGAAGTACCTATCGCAAAACATTAATGGCTAGGCATTCCTATTCATAAAGATAAGTTTTGCAGTCCTCCTGTTGAAATCACTTCTCTTTGTGTTGTGTGTGGTCATTAGTCACACTTGAGAAGGCAAGTGCTCTCTTTCTCTAGTTGTGACAATAGAGACCTTCTAACTGATCCAACCTCGCAGTTTTATTAAACTACCGATTTCACTCAGCACATTTAAGATTGAATTTTTAAGGAGAAAAAGAAATACAAAATGGAAGAGAGTCAGACCATGTTTAAACAAAATGATGATAGTACAAACACAAAGCACAATAAATTCCTTCAAGTATGAGCTCTGGGAATAACCTTTTAGAGAGTCACAGATCATGTTCCCTTTAAATGCAGTTTGAAATTGAGAAAGAATTTTCTATCACAACTGAACTAAAAATCTGTGCAATCTAAACACTCTCCATGCCTGGAAAGTAAGCAGAAAAACATGTTGCATTTCAAATATAAATTTACTGAACGTTTACTTCGTGAGCATCAACAAATTTGAATTAAGTCATTGGGTGCACACCATAGCATTAAGCATTTGACGAGGATAATTCATCAGCAAAATTTCCCTTCTCCCAGGGAACTTGGATTCATTCCACTATGAACAGTGCTGAATTGATGTGCATACTTAAAAAGTTTTAGTCTTTGTTTCTTATTCGAAAAAGGGAACAAAATCCATAATACTCCTTCCATTTATTCTAGCATTTACATCTGGATGGATAGAAAACGATATGACCTCTGCCATATTTTACTACTTTGGGACTATTTAGTCTAACACAGACATTTTTTCATGGCATGCCTCTGCTTCTTCCTTTCCAAGTAAGCCCATTGGCATGTTCCCAAGCCCCTTGGTGTCAGGAGCAGTTTGTCGTAATCTGTCCTTGTCTCACCTCTCTAGGCAAGAATTGCACTTGACCTTCTCACCCCTACAATGCAACCATAGAAAATGTTTTATACCTCTGTGTTCCTTGCAGTTTCCTGCCACTTGGGATCTATCCATGCTGCTTTTTCTGCCAAGACTGCTTCTCCTCTCACTTCTTCTTCCCAACCAGCACAGCCTCATAATGCAACACTGAGCACAGCTGAAGTGTTTCCTTGTGCTCCTCCCAGGTGAGGCATGCTCCTTTGTGTTGGTCAATGTACTCAATATATATGCTCATTATTGCATTTGTAATACTTATTTTTATATTTGTATTTGTTTTAAATCCTGTTTGCCTTGTTAGAATGATAGCACGTCGTATGCCAGATATATTTTAGCTGTTAATAAATTTTTCATAAATTCAGTAACCATCTTAGAGCTGGGGAAGGTAGAGATGAAGAATCATTAATTTTGTCAACAAAAAGGCATTTTAAAAGCTTAACTTGTGTTTTTAAAAGTATTTATTGAATATCTTGTATGCATGCACAAAGAGCTTAGAATTTTAATTAGGGAAGTGACATAATCAGTTTTATATTTTTCAAGGGCAATCACATTTCCCTTCCTAATTATCTCCCAGACACTATACCAGTTGCTAGGGATAAAAAGGTGACTGAGACATGATGTGCTCTATTAAAGCATGGTGATGATAGTACAGAAGGGGTTACAGACCTCTAAGCAGTTAATTAAAATATAATACGATATGGAATAAGTAAGTCACAAGAATAGAAGGTAGAGCATAGGGAATATAGTCAATGGTATTGTGATAGTGTTGTATGGTGACAGAGGGTAGCTACGCTTGCAGTGAGCATAGCGTAACATCTAAACTTGTTGAATTGCAATGTTGTGTACCTGAAACTAATGTAACGTTGTCTGTCAACTATGCTTTGATTAAAAAAAAAGAAATATAGTATGATAAATGTCTTAGACAAGGTGTGCATCACTTAGCTTATTTTGTGTAACAAAATACCCCAAAATTTAGTGGTTCAAATGGTAACCATTTATTAGCTCATGATTCTGTAGATTGCCTGGGTGGTTCTAGCTTACAGCCTCAGAAGTGTCCCACGTGTTAGGAGGGTAGCTGACCATGACTCAGTATTTCAACAGAACTTCACTCAGAGGTCTAGTGGTTGGAGGGGACATGTAGAGTGACAAGGGTGACTAGGCCAAGTTTCACTCATTAAATAGACTGGCTACACTGCCTTACACTGAGGAAGCAGAGAGCCAAGATCAGGAAAAAGATGGGTCCCAGTGAACAAGTACTCTTAAGAGTACTTGTTTAGGGGCACCTGGGTGGCTCAGTTGGTTAAGCAACTGCCTTCGGCTCAGGTCATGATCCTGGAGTCCCGGGATCGAGTCCCTCATCAGGCTCCCTGCTCAGCGGGGAGTCTGCTTCTCCCTCTGACCCTCCCCCCTCTCATGCTTTACCTCATTCTCTCTCTCTCAAATAAATAAAATCTTTAAAAAAAAAAAAAAAAGTACTTGTTTAGATCAAGTTTGCTAATGTCACATCCATTAATGGAAGTCACATGACAAGCCCCAAGGCAGTGTGGGAGGACACTACCAAGAATCACAAGGAGTGGAATAGGAATTTTACTCGCCATTTTGCAAGCAATCTCTTTTCCATGACTCTTAGTTCTGCCTCCTTGGCTTTTGGCTCCTCCCTCTGAGATATTCTCCTTTTCTATAAAAAGTAAATGGCCCAGATTGGCAGTTAAGTAGTTTTCTAAGTCGGCCCCCAATAGAAATTTGGAAGTCCAGAGGTCTCTTTTTCATATGAAGTGACTCAGTTTCTTCTAGTCTAAGCAGTCTTAGACTGATACAGCTTCCTTCAAAAATGTGGGTGCTGTTTTTGGGGTGCCTGGGTGGCTCAGTCATTAAGCGTCTGCCTTCGGCTCAGGTCATGATCCAAGGGTCCTGGGATCGAGCCCCGCATCGGGTTCCCTGCTCTGTGGGAAGCCTGCTTCTCCCTCTCCCACTCCCCCTGCTTGTGTTCCCTCTCTTGCTGTCTCTCTGTCAAATAAATAAATAAAATCTTAAAAAAAACTGTGTGTGCTTTTTATACATATTTTAACAAAAGTCATTCCCACGGTTATTTTCAAGACAGGCCTTTCTCTACTTTGGGCTGCTTGTGAGGCAATGTATTTTAGAATCTGCGAAGTGCTTTTGTCTAACTGAGAAAGTCCACTAGATATCACCTTAAATTTTTTTTTAGAGTCCTAACAAGGATCTCACAGATATCCTTGATTTGATCTTGATACAGAAGCCATGTTTTACTGGAAGTGTCCTGAATTTTTAAAACACCCTCAGGTTTTAATTTACATTGGGACTCTGGCTGGCTGGAGAGACTGCAAATGAGAAACAGTTAATCCAGCACATTCTGGCTCCCCCATGTTCTACATAAATTCTTCCTGCAAGTTGATCAGCTCTTTCTTTAGCTCATCTTTCTTTTCCTATAAATTATCATAGACAACTAAAAGAAGCCAATAGAAATGTTAAAGTCTTTCTGAAAGTTATCTTGCCAATGTCCACATTTTTTTATCTTCCAAATTACCCCAGGCAATAGTTTTGTGAGTTGTTTCATAAGATTATCTCATACATGTCACAAACTTTCCATCCTCCACTAGCAGTTTGCTTGCCAATCTTCCAGACTTCACAAGATATTTTATGGTTTCTGCCCACAGAATGGTCTCCAAAGCCACTATCACGTGTTTATTGTTGTTGTTGTTGTTGTTATGGAAACATCCCAAGTCTAGATATCATTTTCTTTATCAGTTAGCTTTTGCTGAAAAAAAAAAAAAATTCACTCCAAACATAGTCACTCAAAACAACAACCATTTCTTTATAGTTCACTATTTTGTAGTTTGTAGGTCATTCTAGTGGTTCTTTGATCTGGGCTGGCAATCTATGACACTGAAAATAAGCTGATCTTTACTGAGTTCTCTCAGGCATTGCATTCAGCTGGCAGGGTGGATGGTGGGTGTATTACCAAGGATGGCCTTTCACACTGGCCTTTAACTAGAGCATAGTTTTCCACACATAGCAGTAGAGTTCCAAGAGCAGGAAGAGGGCGAGCCCCAATGTGCAAATACTTTCAACATAGGTTTCTTTCAAGTTAGCTAATGTTCTGTTGGTCAATAGGTCACATGGGCAAGCTCAGAGTCAGTGTGGAAAGGCATTCGCAGAGGGTATAGACATAGGATAGTAAATTATGGTAGCTGTTTTTGTAAAAATCTACCACAAACTGTAAGAAGACTGTAAATGAAAAGAAAGGAGAAATTGACTAGCTATTAGAGTAAGACCAAATCCAAGCCATGTAAGATTTCAGAGCACAAATTCTAAGATTTAAATTCGGCAAAATAGAGAGCTAGCACAATAGTTTGGAGTCAGCATGGTTTTAAAAACACTCAATTTAACTGGCCACGAACCACAACTCATATGCACAATGTGAGATGGAGACACCTAGGTCAGAGAGCCCCCTACCCAGTCTATCTTCAATCTCACACATCCCAGATCCTATTATTAATGCACAGGTCACCTTTCTGAGGTATTTTATTGGTCAGCCATTCTTAAAGTCCTAAACACCTCTGATTTCCTGGGTTCCTTTCACTCAAGAAGTCTCTAGATGCACGATTTCTCCCTTCAGTGGGATTCTCCTGAAGAGACTGGCACCCTTGTACTATCAAGTCTTGGATTACCTTTCAAGATTTAGCATTGATGTCAAAGGTGCTTCAGTCTGGTTTAAGGAGAATTCCTCCATGCTCCCGTGAAAATTTCAATCGGAACATTTATAAACATTTATAAACAGTTATAAACATTTAACTACCTTCACCTGTACTCAGCCAACAAGAATCGATTTTGAGGATGTTTACGTAAGTATATATTCACACATTACCCACTGTGTCAGAGGTAGAGAATTGTGCTCAATAACAATTTTGGTGATAAGATTTGGAAGGAATGGGATCAGAGAGCACTGGAAAGCAGTCTGGCTGAGAAGAGAAATTGACTTGTCAGTGAAATAATTGTTAAACATTTAAACACAAGAGCCTAACATGCTCAAGTGGTATATTTATTTTCAAAATTCTAAGGGAAACAGCAACTCTCCAGCATATCAATTTGATCATGTCTTAATTTTCATTGAATAAAAAATGATAATAAATCAAAATGACATTATTTTATTATATCCAGCTCAAGAGAAAAAAATTGAGGCAAGACCCAGAAGGAATGTGGAAGAAACTGCTAAAATAAGGGTGAAAAGGTAAAGAAAATAAAGAAAAAGAAGAGATATTCACTATCATCCAGCATTTTTATAGATCTTGGCATATAGTAAGGGACAGTAATGACTTCCTTTTTTTTTTAAGATTTATTTATTTATTTTGAGAGAGAGAAAGAGAGAACATAAGTACGAGTGGGGGGAGGGGCAGAGGGAGAGATCTTTCAAGCAGACTCCCCGCTGAGCCAGGAGTCCTACTCATGGCTCCATTCCACAACCTCGGAGATCATGGCCTGAGCCAAAACCAAGAGTTGGACGCTCAACCGACTGAGCCACCCAGATGCTCCAACAGTAATGACTTCTTAATTAATTATTCAGTTTAGGACTTAGGGATCATTTAACTCCCATGGCATATGTTGTTGTCCACTAAACTGGATTCTCAAGTCCTCCACCCTATTGAGCTCCCTGTTCACATGGCAAAAAATAAATTAGGAAACCAAGACTGTGCCATGGCTACTCTCTGCTCCATCCAGAGAAATAAAGTCTACTCTAGCTATTGAAGTTTTGTGGAAAGTGTGAGCCAGGAGAAGCAGTAGTCCCAGATTGGTACAGCTTTCCTTGGAAAGTGTTTATTAAGTCAACTTAACAATATAGCCTGAGTCACAGAGCCTGACTACCCTGGCACTGTAGTCAACCTGATATATCTAGTGTGACAGCCCAGTATACATAGTGATTTCAGTGTCAGTGCCACTTTATGTCTCTGTTGGAAATGAGATGGCTTCTCCTGGATAAACTAAAGAGTTCAGGGCCCTAGAAAAAATAGGGTAAAAACAGCATTTAGTATCTTCTTTATGTGTATTTGGTGGGGAGGGCGGGGAGTGTTGCAGAATATTTGAATGTAATAATTATTTTTGGTTTGAGTCAACTACCATGTCTCTAACACTGTTTCAGATTCTGGATGTGCAAAGATAAATAATCTGTCTTCAAATAGTTTATGTTCCAAGAGGGGGAGACAAGAACCTAAGCCAATAATTACATCACAAGTAATAGTTTCTAGAATAAAGAAGAGAATTGAGGAAGAAATGATCCACTCTACCCATGTTGGGGAGTTGGGGGAAGTTTCACATCTGAGATGAAATTTCAGATAGTTCTTAAAATTATGAATGTGTCCTTTAGCTATGATCAGCAGTGAAAAAATTATATGCAAAAATAAATGATATTAGCAAAATAAAATTTAAAATCTAAGGTGAAAGAGGAGATGCTAGAGAGTATGGCTAGAGTCCATATAAATTTTAAAGATCAGTGACCTAAGTTTTTTTATTATTTTTATTAATTTTCTTTTTTTATTAAGTTTTTAATTTTAATTCCAGTATTGTTAACATACAGTGTTATATGAGTTTCAGGTGTACAATATATGATTCAACAATCCTATACATTACTCAGTGCTCATCACAATGACTGTGCTCTTTCATCCCCTTCATTTATTTCGCCCATCCCCTCACCCTCTCCCCTCTGGTAACCATCAGTTTGTTCTCTATAGTTAAGAGTCTGTTTCTTGATTTGTCTCTCTCTCTTTCTTTTTCTTTGCTTGTTTGTTTTGTTTCTTAAATTCCACATATGAGTAAACTCATGATATTTGTCTCTCTCTGGTTCCCTTATTTTGCTTAACATTATACCCTCAAGCTCCATCTATGTTATTGCAAATGGCAAGATTTCATTCTTTTTTACAGCTGAATTATGTTCCATTGTGTCTATATACCACCTCTTCTTTATCCATTCATTTATCAATGGACCCTTGGGCTGCTTCCATAATTTGGCTATTGTAAATAATGCTGCAATAAACATAGGAGTTCATGTATGCCCCTGGATTAGTGTTTTTGTATATTGAGGGTAATATACCAAGCAAGCAGTGTGATTACTGGATCATAGGGTAGCCTTATTTTTAACTTTTTGAGGAACCTCCATACTGTTTTCCACAGTGGCTGCACCAGTTTGCATTCCCACCAACAGTGCACAGGGCAACAAAAGTTAACATGATCAGTAAACTTCTTTGGATGATAATTTGTGTGGCTTTGTCCCGCTGTCTCCCTGCAAAGTTTAATTATTGATAAACCATTATTATTTCTAATCACAAGACACTTTTTACAATAACACGTATGGTATTTTCTCCTAATTGCTAAGATTTTGTTTGTTCAAACTTAACAAATCTCTACTGGAAATGCATCTGAATATTTCTTATCTGAGATACTGCAGAGCTAAGAAAAAAAAGGGAAAATGCATCTGCACTAAAATTAACTACTTCCAAACAATTAGCAAGCATAGAAAATAAATAAAAATTTTGCTCCCTGAAATTTGCATTTTGCATATTAAAACATCCAGCGTTCACAGTCCTCATTGAAGATGGCATAGTACATAGTATGCTGTCAAATGGATTAAAATGTAAATCTTACTTGAGAAACTCTAAGAATGGCGCTGCAATCAACATAGCTAATGATGAGTGGGGTTGTTTTTTTTTGTTTTTTGTTTTTTTTTTCAGTTTAGAACTGAAAGCATTAGAAGTACACTGTGAGCTCTTTGATTCAGAATCTCCAAAATGAAGTATAATTTTTAATACATAATCATCAATGTTGAATTAAAGCATACAAATAAATGAATGAATAATAAGAGTTTCTCTGGTAGCTCTTATAATAAATACCTTGAATGGAGAGGCTTCAAAAAGGACCAATATGACAGTGATAAACTCTAGGCAACACCTCAACAGAAGTGAGAGGACAAGGATAAGTACTGGTATGTTTCTTCATGGAAATATATATAATTTTTAATCAACTTTTTCACCCAGAACACATATTTTATTGCTTATTTAAGTTCCCTTAAGATTTATTTTTCTATTGTTTTAAAAACAAAACTTGTTAGGGGTGCCTGGGTGGCTCAGTCGCTTAAGTGTCTGCCTTCAGCTCAGATCATGATCCCAGGGGCCTGGGATCGAGTCCTGCATCGGGCTCCCTGCTCAGCGGGAAGTCTGCTTCCCCCTCTTCCTCTGCTGCTGCCCCTGCTTGTACTCTCTCTCACGCACTCTCTCTTTCTCTGTCAAATAAATAAATAAAATATTTTTTAAAAATTTGTTCAAAATAATGATCATTTCTAGAATCTCACATAAGTTAAATTGTTTTTAAATTTAAAAGTACCAAATGAGAGAAAAATAAAAATTCATTTGATGCACAAATGTAAGTTTTATAGGTGTTGTTTGTACTTGACACAATAAATATGCAAAAAACAAAAAAAACAAAAAACCCTGACGACAGAGTCATTAATTCAACAAATATTTGTTTTGTAAGGGCAGAGAACATGAAGATGAATAATGTGGTCTCAAGTCTTCTAGAAGTTCATGCTCTATTTGGGAAATTAGACTTGAAAATAAATTACAACAAGAGGTGATCAATATTATAGTAGAGGCAATCACAGTACATAAAGGGAAGGAGCATCTGAGCACATTAAAATCATCAGAGGAGTTCAGAACAAATTCCAAGATCAGACCCTACCCTAGACAATTAAATCACGTTTTTTTGGCATAGGCATTTTTTTAAATGCCTTAAAAGAATATCTGATGATAGTAACATACAGCCAGAGTTGAGAAACTCTCACAGAGATCATCTGATATTGAGCTGAGCAGGGGAGACGCTAGACATTTCAGTAAGTGGTAACAGCACAGGCAAAACTCTGGAAGCCTAAATTTTTTTTTTAAATATGGTTTATTTAGGAACTCCAAGTAGTTAAGGTCTACTGCGGAGTAGATTCTGGATGGGAACTGATGGGTAGAAAGTGATAAGAAATAAAGTGCATGTTTGTGGAGCATGGATTACAGGGAGACAAAACTATAGGACACCCATAAAGAGTCTATTGTAGAAGGCCACATGGGAAAAGCAAAGTTCTGAAATAGGCCAAAGGAAATAGGAAAGGAGAAAAAAGGAGAATGGCAAGATTTAGCGAGAGATTTTTACAAGTGGCAATGTGGTTTTGTGGCATAAGCTGTCTTTGGAGGCTTTGTGAACCACTACTTCCTCATCTGTAAACAGAAGATCTATTGAAAGGTTAAGTGTAATATAGAGCTAAAATAACTATAATAGTGCCTACTAAGGAAAAAGTATGCAGGAAGTATTCATTTTTTTCATTTGCAGGTAGATTAGGTAGATCTTAATTACTCAATGAGATGGGAGGGATGAGGAGTGGTAGGAAAGGCCAGGGAGAAACCCAGGAGGACTCCATGTTTCTGAGTGGATGAGCAGACTCATGGCATTGTGGGGATGCCAAGCACCAAGATAAGAAGGCAGTCAGGAGCACAATTTTGGGAAGGGGGAGGTGATAGGTGAGTGGATAACATGAGTGAAAAGCTCTGGAAGGAGGGATAGAAGTATACAAGTTGTTTGAAATAAATTTGAATCTTAGATACCTATGGAGCATCCACTTGGAGATATCTGAGAAGCTGAATATTTTAAACTAAGAACATGAAATGTTTATTATATGAAGACCTAGCATGGGTACCAGAGCTTTGAATTTAGCTTTATCATCATCATCATCAATATTAATAATATTTACTCATGCATCAGGCAACTAATTGAGCCATCCATGTACATTATCTAGTCATTCAACAACCCTATAATGTAGAATTTTAGAGATGAAAGCAACTGAAGCTTAGAGATATTAGGAAATTTCTCAAGTATTAATAGTATTAACAACAATAATTCTATATATAAGCATCTCATATAACAGTTAAATTAAGAATAAAATGTATATAACATTTAATTGAAGTCAATCTATGGGGTATTCGGATCTCACCCAATGATCCTGGATGTTCAGGAGGGCTGGCATCTGATTATCTTTGTTCTAGAAGGATTCCTAAGGTTATAGACTGAATCCATGAACCAATTTGTAAACCCAGCAGGTCTCAGACATAAGCTGTATAAAACCATTTAAGAATTAGATAATTCTTTCCAAATTGCCTCTCTCTCCTGCTGCTTACCAAATCATGAAATTCCTTATCCTTCGTGAAAATGCTTTGTGCTGAGAGGAGTTTCTTATCTTTGGAAATCTTGATATAAGAATTATGTTTCTTTACTAAAAATGTCAAAAGATTCTTATGGAACAAGAACCCATGAAAGGATCTAGTTTTAACATCAGGTTGGGTAATATTTGTATTGTTACTTCATAGTAATATAAATAAGAGCAGAAAACTCTCAAAAAAATCTGTATCAAGGAAGGAGAAGGATAAAAAACAAGCAAAAATATGAATAAGAAAGGAAAAATTAAAAGGAGAAATGAGGGAAATCCAAAGGAGAAAGGGAGAGAGAAGGACATTAATGGGGCTGTTAAAGAGCAGGAAAAGAGGGGTGGAATGTGGAAGGGGGGAAGGAGAGGAGATAGAGGATAGATGGATAGATACATACATGGAT
This sequence comes from Phoca vitulina, assembly GCF_004348235.1. Taxonomy (NCBI): domain Eukaryota; kingdom Metazoa; phylum Chordata; class Mammalia; order Carnivora; family Phocidae; genus Phoca; species Phoca vitulina. The sequence continues at coordinate 30,669,026 of NW_022589717.1, read as the reverse complement.
GATAGATGCAGTTTTATTTGTACACATGGGTGCATACATTATAAAACCTTTTTTAAAGCCCCAAACATGTTCAATTCATTCATGATCAAAATTCTATTTGAGCCAAACGTCATCTGTTTCAACTAATAGTCAATGAGAAAAATTTACTAAGATATATCATGATAAAAATGTGATTTGTACTAGTGCTTAGAGAAGATAAAGCTTTAGATTAACCATTATACTTGTCTAATGGTTAAGAAGTTTGGAGTTAAGTTAAGAAGATTGGAGATTGTTTACATGCCAATTACCATAGCACTTAAATTAAAGTTATACTTATTTGCTATTTTATCATCATAAAGTGGAGTTTCTAGGTCTGTTTACTAAAGAAATATAAAAAATTTCCCATAATACTGAATGCCATGATCAAAATGTTTCCATAAAATGATTTGTGATGCTGAAATTTACAAAATTTTTTTCAGAAAGTGTATTTGTTAGCATTTCCATTTTGTAGAAAACTTCTAGTTCCATTTTTTAAACCATGTTTATCATAGCAAATTTATTTTTCTCACCAAGCTTGTGATAACTAACCCACTGATTCTCACCTCACAGATCTAGTTCTAATATATCCAATAAGTAAAAACACAGAGAGATCTGCCTACTACTGGAGGACTGAAAGATTTACTAAGGAGAAGAAAATTTTCTTTATAGCTTTTCTCTGAAGTTTATCACTTTTATTTGTTTGAAATGAGCTCACATGCTATGATGAGCAGAGCTTGGTTTATGGTCACACAGATGAGTTTCGATTCCAGATCTGCCACATAGTGTGTAACTTTGAGTAATTATTTCTCAAAGTTTCAGTTTCTGAAAGAAAGAAAAGCAAGCCATATTTGAACAGTGACTAGCACATGAGATAAAACATGAGTGAAATGAATGAGTGAAGGAAGAGCTAACATTATGCTCTCAACTCAAAGGTGCTCAATAAATTTTATGTTCTTCCATTTTAAGAGTCACCTTATTCTCATCTTAAGGCTACAATTAACATATTTCTTATTCATAACTATGAATTATGTAGAACATGTAGGCAAGTGACTAATATCCACAAGTCCATGTTTATCACCTGTTTCATTTTCAACTCAAACCACTCTTTCCAGGAATCTCTCAAACTTGGAGCTCCATTGTTTCCTTTTGATACTTACGTTTCTCTTGTAACACAGTTCTTTGCTTCTGTTGACTTTTGTCATTGTCTTCAAGCCATTTAAAGGGTCTTTGTTTTGCCTTTTGAACTGGATGCCTTCTTTAAAGACAAAAATGTAAGGACTACCAAAGTGCTGTCTGTCTGGACACACAGCAGGCAGGCCAAACAAAATGCCTGTTACCGAACCCTAGGTGACACGGACAGGTTTTCCATAACTTCCTGCCTGGCAGACACCAGATGTGATGAAACCGGCTTCAATGGCACTGAATAAACAGTTTTAAATAATGATGCCAATGTTTCTCTACTATGATATAGACTAAGAGAAGACTTTAGTGTTTATTTAATCTACAACATAAGGTCATTATAATTTGAGAAAAATTCAAAACATTGGTTGTACCAAATCAAAAAGAAAATCCCCAAATCAGGGGGGGGCGGAGCAAGATGGCGGAGGAGTAGGAGACCTGGATTTCGTCTCCTCTCAGGAATTCAGCTGGATAGGGATCAAACCATTCTGAACACCTACAAACTCAACAGGAGATCGAAGAAAAGAATAGCAACAACTCT
>NW_022589717.1:30657797-30662288 GCF_004348235.1 Phoca vitulina | reverse complement strand
AAACAACTACTGGATCACGAGGGCAGAATTCGAGAGATAAACGATACCATAAGACGAAACAACATTAGAATAATTGGGATCCCAGAAGAAGAAGAAAGAGAGAGAGGGGCAGAAGGTATAATGGAGCAAATTATAGCAGAGAACTTCCCTAATTTGGGGAAGGAAACAGGCATCAAAATCCAGGAAGCACAGAGAACCCCTCTCAAAATCAATAAAAATAGGTCAACACCCCGACATCTAATAGTAAAACTTACGAGTCTCAGAGACAAAGAGAAAATCCTGAAAGCAGCTCGGGAGAAGAGATATGTAACCTACAATGGCAGAAACATTAGATTGGCAACAGACTTATCCACAGAGACCTGGCAGGCCAGAAAGGACTGGCAGGACATATTCAGAGCACTAAATGAGAAAAATATGCAGCCAAGAATACTATATCCAGCTAGGCTGTCATTGAAAATTGAAGGAGAGATAAAAAGCTTCCAGGACAAACAAAAACTAAAGGAATATGCAAACACGAAACCAGCCCTACAACAAATATTGAAAGGGGTCCTCTAAGCAAAGAGAGAGCCTAAAAGCAACATAGACCAGAAAGGAACACAAACAATATACAGTAACAGTCACTTTACAGGCAATACAATGGCACTGAATTCCTATCTTTCAATAGTTACCCTGAATGTAAATGGGCTAAATGCCCCAATCAAAAGACACAGGCTATCAGATTGGATTAAAAAACAAGACCCATCGATATGCTGTCTGCAAGAGACTCATTTTAGACCCAAAGACACCCCCAGATTGAAAGTGAGGGGGTGGAAAACCATTTACCATGCTAATGGACACCAAAAGAAAGCTGGGGTGGCAATCCTTATATCAGACAAATTAGATTTTAAACCAAAGACTGTAATAAGAGATGAGGAAGGACACTATATCCTACTTAAAGGGTCTATCCAACAAGAAGATCTAACAATTGTAAATATCTATGCCCCTAACATGGGAGCAGCCAATTATATAAGGCAATTAATAACAAAAGCAAAGAAACACATCGACAACAATACTATAATAGTGGGGGACTTTAACACCCCCCTCACTGAAATGGACAGATCGTCTAAGCAAAAGATCAACAAGGAAATAAAGACTTTAAATGACACACTGGACCAAATGGACTTCACAGACATATTCAGAACATTCCATCCCAAAGCAACGGAATACACATTCTTCTCTAGTGCTCATGGAACATTCTCCAGAATAGATCACATCCTAGGTCATAAATCAGGTCTCAACCGGTACCAGAAGATTGGGATCATCCCCTGCCTATTTTCAGACCACAATGCTTTGAAACTAGAACTCAATCACAAGAGGAAAGTCGGAAAGAACTCAAATACATGGAGGCTAAAGAGCATCCTACTGAAGAATGAATGGGTCAACCAGGAAATTAAAGAAGAATTAAAAAAATTCATGGAAACCAATGAAAATGAAAACACAACTCTTCAAAATCTTTGGGATACAGCAAAGGCAGTCCTAAGAGGAAAGTATATAGCAATACAAGCCTTTCTCAAGAAACAAGAAAGGTCTCAGATACACAACCTAACCCTACACCTAAAGGAGCTGGAGAAAGAACAGCAAATAAAGCCTAAACCCAGCAGGAGAAGAGAAATCATAAAGATCAGAGCAGAAATCAATGAAATAGAAACCAAAAGAACAGTAGAACAGATCAACGAAACTAGGAGCTGGTTCTTGGAAAGGATTAACAAGATTGATAAACCCCTGGCCAGACTTATCAAAAAGAAAAGAGAAATGACCCAAATCAACAAAATCATGAATGAAAGAGGAGAAATCACAACCAACACCAAAGAATACAAACAATTATAAGAACATATTATGAGCAACTCTATGCCAGCAAATTAGATAACCTGGAAGTAATGGATGCATTCCTAGAGATGTATCAACTACCAAAACTGAACCAGGAAGAAATAGAAAACCTGAACAGACCTATAACCACTAAGGAAGTAGAAGCAGTCATCAAAAATCTCCCAAAACACAAAAGCCCAGGGCCAGATGGCTTCCCAGGGGAATTCTACCAAACATTTCAAGAAGAATTAATACCTATCCTTCTGAAACTGTTCCAAAAAATAGAAATGGAAGGAAAACTTCCAAACTCATTTTATGAGGCCAGCATTACCTTGATCCCAAAACCAGACAAAGACCCCATCAAAAAGGAGAATTACAGACCAATATCCCTGATGAACATGGATGCCAAAATTCTCACCAAAATACTAGCCAATAGGATCCAACAGTACATTAAAAGGATTATTCACCACGACCAAGTGGGATTTATCCCTGGGTTGCAAGGTTGGTTCAACATCCGCAAATCAATCAACGTGATACAATACATTAACAAAAGAAAGAACAAGAATCATATGATCCTCTCCATAGATGCAGAAAAAGCATTTGACAAAGTACAGCATCCTTTCTTGATCAAAACTCTTCAGAGTATAGGGATAGAGGGTACATACCTCAATATCATAAAAGCCATCTATGAAAAACCTACAGCGAATATCATTCTCAATGGGGAAAAACTGAGAGCTTTCCCCCTAAGGCCAGGAACGCGGCAGGGATGTCCACTATCACCACTGCTATTCAACATAGTATTGGAAGTCCTAGCCACAGCCATCAGACAACAAAAAGAAATCAAAGGCATCCAAATTGGCAAAGAAGAAGTCAAACTCTCACTCTTTGCAGATGATATGATACTTTATGTGGAAAATCCCAAAGACTCCACCCCAAAACTGCTAGAACTCATACAGGAATTCAGTCAAGTGGCAGGATATAAAATCAATGCACAGAAGTCAGTGGCATTCCTATACACCAACAACAAGTCAGAAGAAAGAGAAATTAAGGAGTCAATCCCATTTACAATTGCACCCAAAACCATAAGATACCTAGGAATAAATCTAACCAAAGAGGCAAAGGATCTGTACTCAGAAAACTATAAAATACTCATGAAAGAAATTGAGGAAGACACAAAGAAATGGAAAAACATTCCATGCTCATGGATTGGAAGAACAAATATTGTGAAGATGTCAATCCTACCTAGAGCAATCTACACATTTAATGCAATCCCCATCAAAATACCATCCACTTTCTTCAAAGAAATGGAACAAATAATCCTAAAGTTTGTATGGAACCAGAAAAGACCCCGCATAGCCAGAGGAATGTTGAAAAAGAAAAGCAAAGCTGGCGGCATCACAATTCCAGACTTCCAGCTCTACTACAAAGCTGTCATCATCAAGACAGTATGGTACTGGCACAAAAACAGACACATAGATCAATGGAACAGAATAGAGAGCCCAGAAATGGACCCTCAACTCTATGGTCAACTAATCTTTGACAAAGCAGGAAAGAATGTCCAATGGAAAACAGACAGTCTCTTCAACAAATGGTGTTGGGAAAATTGGACAGCCACATGCAGAAGAATGAAACTGGACCATTTCCTTACACCACACACAAAAATAGACTCCAAATGGTTGAAAGACCTCAATGTGAGACAGGAGTCCATCAAAATCCTAAAGGAGAACACAGGCAGCAACCTCTTCGACCTCAGCCGCAGCAACTTCTTCCTAGAAACATCGCCAAAGGCAAGGGAAGCAAGGGCAAAAATGAACTATTGGGACTTCATCAAGATAAAAAGCTTTTGCAAAGCAAAGGAAACAGTCAACAAAACCAAAAGACAACTGACAGAATGGGAGAAGATATTTGCAAATGACATATCAGATAAAGGGCTAGTATCCAAAATCTATAAAGAACTCATCAAACTCAACACCAAAAGAACAAAGAATCCAATCAAGAAATGGGCAGAAGACATGAACAGACATTTCTCCAAAGAAGACATCCAAATGGCCAACAGACACATGAAAAAGTGTTCAATATCGCTCGGCATCAGGGAAATCCAAATCAAAACCTCAATGAGATACCACCTCACACCAGTCAGAATGGCTAAAATTAACAAGTCAGGAAATGACAGATGTTGGCGGGGATGCGGAGAAAGGGGAACCCTCCTACACTGTTGGTGGGAATGCAAGCTGGTGCAGCCACTCTGGAAAACAGTATGGAGGTTCCTCAAAAAGTTGAAAATAGAGCTACCATATGATCCAGCAATTGCACTACTGGGTATTTACCCCAAAGATACAAAAGTAGGGACCCGAAAGGCTACGTGCACCCCGATGTTTATAGCAGCAATGTCCACAATAGCCAAACTGTGGAAAGAGCCAAGATGTCCATCAACAGATGAATGGATAAAGAAGATGTGGTATATATATACAATGGAATATTATGCAGCCATCAAAAGGAATGAGATCTTGCCATTTGCAACGACGTGGATGGAACTGGAGGGTATTATGCTGAGCGAAATAAGTCAAACAGAGAAAGACATGTATCATATGACCTCACTGATATGAGGAATTCTTAATCTCAGGAAACAAACTGAGGGTTGCTGGA
>NW_022589717.1:30632403-30657697 GCF_004348235.1 Phoca vitulina | reverse complement strand
TCTGGTAAGCGCTGTGAATTGTGCAAGACTGTTGAATCTCAGATCTGTACCTCTGAAACAAATAACGCAATATATGTTAAGAAAGAAAAAAAGAAGAAGAAGAATGTAGCAGGAGGGGAAGAATGAAGGGGGGGAAATTGGAGGGGGAGAAGAACCATGAGAGACAATGGACTCTGAAAAACAAACTGAGGGTTCTAGAGGGGAGGGGTTTGGGAGGATGGGTTAGCCTGGGTGATGGGTATTGAGGAGGGCACGTTCTGCATGGAGCACTGGGTGTTATGCACAAACAATGAATCATGGAACACTATATCTAAAACTAATGATGTAATGTATGGGGATTAACATAACAATAAAAAAATTAAAAAAAAAAAGAAAATCCCCAAATCAGACCTACTGGTATACTGAAATGGATCAAGCCAATAGTCCATGATAACAATTATAAATTATTTTATATTTAATATGTGCTCAACATGAGTGCTTTCAAACATTACATCATTGAATGCTCCTCATCACAACCCAAAGAACTGGAGGACTCTTTTTTTTTTTTTTTTAAAGATTTTATTTATTTGACAGAGAGAGACACAGCGAGAGAGGGAACACAAGCATGGGGAGTGGGAGAGGGAGAAGCAGGCTTCCCGCCGAGCCGGAAGCCCGATGCGGGGCTCGATCCCAGGACCCTGGGATCATGACCTGAGCCGAAGGCAGACGCTTAACGACTGAGCCACCCAGGCGCCCCAAGAACTGGATGACTCTTATTCTCATTTTATGAATGAGGAAAATAAGATTAAGTACAATTCAAATTCAACCCACGAGGAAGTGCCAAAGTTGAGATACAGTGGTGCTTCCAACTCCAAAGCCTAATTTGTTTTTTCCATTATGCTTTGCTCTCTTTCGAAGTTCACACACATTTATTTACTTAGAAAAATATGGAATGTTTATAGGCACTTGGCTGCATAGACTCCCCTAAAGTGAATAAGGGAGGATCAGTAAACTTTCAGATTCATCTCTAAAAACAAATGCCTCCAAGTTAAAGCTAATAGAAGTTCAAGGTAAAAATTGAATCATTGTTTGCTATACCCTGAACATCTAATGGCTATGATTGTTCTGTTTCTACTCAACTGTTCTCAAGTCCTGGAGGACTGGTGACCTTGACTTACCTGAGTTCAGCTTAATAGCAGAAGTGTACAAATTTCCTACATGCAAATGTAGTCACTCTGACGTTCTAAATGGAGCTGCTATCTATCAGTTTGTTGGGTTCATCAAGGAGCGCTGTGTAAGGTTTATTATAGTGTATATAGTATCACACTGAGGCAAGTAAGACAGAGCTGACAGATTTATCTGGTGTATCATTAACCTGTTGTATCTTAACATTCCAACGGCAACAGTATGCTTCATCCGAAGTTCTTGTCAGGTCAAACTAATTTCAGTGTGGAGGCTGTGCTTCCTATAATCACGCAGACCACAAACCTAGTGTAAGACAATTGCACTTCAGTGTCATTAAGACACAGCTGCCTTAAGACTCAAGGACGGATATTTCGTTGCTTGAGATTCGTTCTGTTCATTCATTACTGAAAGGGCCAGTGTGGAGGGCTGCTTCTTCTCATGTCCCACCTTATAATGTTGGTGACAGCCAAGAGAATATGGTTTCAAGGCAATGACTAGATTAATAAAAATCTTACCCCTTACTTTCAAATATCAAGCCCAAAAGCTCCACTACAAAATAAGGTTGAGAACATCAGGCCATGACAATTCAGCATCCTCTGATGTTAAAAGTCCACTTCCTTGATCTGGTGGGTTTGGTGCCTGTTTTCTGTTCTCTCACTGCTCCAACAGTTATACCTCAGTTTGGGATAATAACCTTTCCTTGCAAAGAGCACAGTTCTTCAGGCAAGTCGGTCCTGGAGGACCCCAATTCCTTAAGAAGTTGTTCTTTAATGGAACACGAGTTAAACACCAATCTCAAGCTTGTGACTTCACAAAGAGTTCAGCAGTTTCCCATTTTATTTTCTGATTGAAAAATATGGCCTCCATGTAGTTCCCCAAAGGCTGAAATGCCCACCGCGAGAATTTTCTGCAATTATCCTGACTCTGAGTAGTATTGCATGCAACTTTGGTTTTCATGCTGTTTTAATCTTTTTTCCTCTGCTTCACAAGATCCAAATACTTCATGAATTTAGTAACTTTGCTAAAATTTGGAGAGTCAGGTTTAGGGTGAGAGTTATGGAGGGAAGGCCTATCACAGAATATGCCACAATTTGCTCACCTAACTGGCCCATATATCAGGTTTTTTTTTTAAAGATTTTATTTATTGATGAGAGACAGAGGGAGAGAGAGAGAGAGAGGCAGAGGGAGAAGCAGGCTCCCCAAGGAGCAGGAAGCCTGATGCAGGACTCGATCCCAGAACCCCCAGATCACGACCTGAGCCAAAGGCAGACACTTAACCATCTGAGCCACCCAGGCGCCCCCCTATATTGGTTTTTGAGGGCTGCCATAACAGAGTAACACAGACTGGGTGGCTTATAAAACAGAAATGTATTTCCCCACAAGTTTTGGAGAGTAAAAGTCCAAGATCAGGGTGCTAGCAGGGTTGGTTTCTTTTGAGGCCTTTTTTCCATGGCTTATAGATGTCTGTCTTCTCCCTGTCTTCACCTGGTCATTCTTCTGTGTCTGTGTCCTAATCCCTCCCTTAAAAGGACACCAGTCATTAAATTGTCACACCCCAGTGCCCTCATTTAACCTTAATTTCCTCTTTAAAGACCCTGCCTGCAAATACACTCACAATCTGAGGTAGTAAGAGTTAGGATTTCAACATATGAATTTCGGGGAAGGAAGTGGGGGGAGACAAAGGTCAGACCCTAACAGTCTCATCTCATTTTTTCTCTCCCCCATATATGCCTGGGTTATATTCTTCTGCCTTCTGAAAACTTCACTCTTGATGTAACTCCTGTCCCCTGTAGACAACCCTCTGGTGAGTATGATCCAGGCCCTTGTCCTCAGCCTGCTTCATCCACCATTTTTTCATACACATCTTTATTGTACTTTCAATGTATCCTCACACTCAACGTGAGCCAGAAGTGCTTAAAAAAAACTCACTGTGAGTCTCTCTCCTTTCTTACCTTCCAATATCATGAACAATGGGAGGAAGATGCAATAAGCAAGAAAGGCAAGAAAGCAACAGATCCATTTGCCCTTGAACAAGCTACAGTTAAGATTGGCATAGGAAGTATCATGCTTGTGTTCATGCTTACTATGAAATATTTTATAAGTGAAACAGAAATGAAGTTGTATGTTTTAAAAAGTGAAATGAGCTTTTCCTTTACTCTGCTTTCATACTTTTTAAAACCACAAACCTATTTCCATGTAAAAATATGACTAAATTAAAATAAAATTGTTAGCATTCATTTTCCCTAATTAGTGACTTCATTTCTAAAGAAACCATTTTATTTCAGTAATTAGTAAACGATTAGGATTTAATTGAATTTTTAAGCTGCTTCCAACCCCTAAAGTTTAGATCACTTAAATATCTATAATTTAGCATTTGGCATTTATAATCAGGGCAATATGAAAAGCATACTCTTTATCAGCACTGCTTTTTTTCAGGCAAGCAAAAGGTATCCATGGGAACATATTGTATGTTGTAGTACAGAAAAAAATACTTGTGGATCTGTCATAGAAATATTATGTTAGTAATTTTTCCCACTGGTTAATCATCTTAATGATGGCACACTTTATGATTAATATTGCTCATTTCCTCTGAAGAACCTCAAGGGTTTTTCACAGTATCTCTAGCCAGGATCTTTAGTAGGTATTTAGATGATTGATTCATGTTTTCCCACTGATACTCGCATCACCCCTGGGTAAATTATTTGGAGTGAAATTAAGGAAAGTTTAAGCTCTAGGTAAGTAATAAGGCTCACGTTGAGCATGTAATGTTCACCTGGCGCCTCCTCTGCATGAGCTTTTGTCATGCTACGGTTGAGATGTTCTTAATTTTTAGTAAAGTCAGTGTGTAGCAGGATGCAAGGGACATTAAATAGATCTTGCTTCTTATTTGTCTAAAATGTCTCTGGGTTTTTTTGTAATTATGCTTTTGAATTATGTTACTCTGACAGTAAACATGCATCAGAGAAGACAAAAGAATTTTAATAGGTGAGCCTGAGCAAGCATAAAGGAAGAGGATTAACAAAATGAGAGAAGATGCCTAATGAACTATGGTAGAAGAATTGGCCAATCTGGCAGTGTATTTTTGATCCTGTCCCCAGGCAAAAATCCCATCCAATTTCTGAGGGTTCCCATCTTTGAAGTTAAAAAACAGGCAGGTGAAACTTGGAAGCACCTGTGCCAAAGGGCCGGGATGTCCCCTGACCTTTCCATCATCATTGGATAAGAACTGCTCCTGCTCTTCCACGTCGACTTCTCTGAGTGCCTGAGACAATGCTCTTACCTTTTGTTATCTAAATCCTGTGTGTTTATAGAAACTGAAGAGGGGTCTGTAGACTGAATGTTTGTGTGCCCCCAAATTCATATGTTCAATCCTAACACAATCTGGTGATATCTGGAGGTGGGGGGCTATGGGAGGTAATTAAATCATGAGGATAAAGCCCTCATCAATGGAATTAATGCCCTTACAAAAGAAACCCCAGAGCTCTCCCTCCTCCCTTCTTCTGGGTGAGTCCTCACCCAGAAGATCCGTGTCCCTGAAGCAGGAAGCAGATTCTCACTAGACACCTAGACCCTGAGTCTCCCAACACCTTGATCTTCAACTTCCTAGTCTCTAGAACTGGGAGCAATACATTTCTGTTTTTCGTAAGCCAGTCAGTCTATTGAATTTTTGTTGTAACAGCCCAAATAGACTAAGACAGGGTGAGAAAAAGGACTGAACACCTTTTGCTTACTTACTAATTCCTTCGTAAGAATGGTCTCAGAATTCTATGAGATCATCACTGTTGCTATTCTCACGTTAAGGATAAAGAAATGGAGGCTCAAGCATCATAAATAACTTTCCCGGGGTCATTTAATTAATAAGTTATATAAAATAATTTTAACTCACATCTGTATGACTCCAAAGCCCATGTTCACCCCATTCACCCTCTTCCTCTATCTCAAGAGAGTAATGGATACCAAGAAAGACATAGGGTCATGAAAGAGCTGGGATCTGAGGAAGTAGAAAATAAAGTGCATGGAGGACATAGACTATAATTTCAGAGAAGTAGCCCTCACAAAGGAAGTTTTGGAACCCTTGAACTGAGACCAAAAGAAGTGACTAGGCACAAAATCCCTGTGACAGGCTGTTAGCCTTCAGTCACAGCGTCTCATTGTGTGTGGTGCGTGTGTGTGTGTGTGCATGTTATGCATATATATCATACAGTTTTATTTATTTTCATCAGAAATCAGAAATTTCACCAGATTAATTTAAGATCAGGACACCAAATAGGCATTTTGACTCATTTCAGAGAGATTGATTTTCAAAGAAACGAATTTATATTCTGTTCAAGTAAACAAAATCTGATGTATCTTTAGAGTGTCACGTGGAGAATAGCTTACATCCAAGGAAAACCACCTTATCTTCGTAACCTCCAGGTTCTGCGTGCGGGTCTCCATGGAGATAATGCCTTCATGAGCAGTGAGCATAGCAAACTCATCCTTTAAAGAAACAACCTTTTGGGACTAGGTGAAAGGAAAATAGTTTTATTGATAGAAATAATTTTATTGATAGAGATTAAAAAACCAGATAGAAATTTTCTTTTGAAATAATCATAGTGAAGAGCAACAACTTGATAAATGCATGGACTTATATTCACAAGTGGTACATATTATGCTCTTTTTCTTTTCTCATATTATTATTTTTTCCTTAACTAGTAAATCAAATCATGATCACAATGAAACCCAAAGAAAATGTATCTAAAAACTCTTAATTTTATTCATTTAATATGCTTGCTTAATGTAAGACCATATGGAATGAGAGACACCGCATCCCAAGCAGCAGTTTTGATAATGTGGTTTACTACGGTGACTGGGCTTTTGGGCTGGATCTAAATGCAGCAAATTTATTTTTAAGGGGAACACTCATAATTTGGAGCATATTCTTTTTTCAGTTAGGAAAAAATCATATACATTTATTATAGAAAATAGAAAAGTATTAAGAAACAGAAAAAATTATCTGCAATCCCAGAACCAAGAGGCAATTTTATCACTACTAACATTTTGGTATGTTTCCTTTCAAAACTCATTTCCAGGAGTGCCTGGGGTGGCTCAGTCGGTTGGGCGTCCGACTCTTGATATCTGCTCAGGTTGTGATCTCAGAGTTGTGGGATTGAGCCTGCGGATGGGGCCTTGGGATTCTCTCTCTCCTTCTCCTTCTGCCCCTCTCCACTCGTGCACACACACTCTCTCTCTCAAGCAAATAAAATAAAATAAAATAACAATAAAAAAACTCATTTCCAAAACGCACATTTAGCTCGTCAAAATTCTGTCTTATAACAATTTTGATTAATAGTATTTCCTAAATTTCTTGGATGACAGGCAGTAATACACTTCTGCACCAGCCCAGCAGAGTCCTCAGTGGCTGAAGGAGAATGATCTTAAATGCAGTCTCCAGGAGCAATATCAGCAGTTCTAGGGCTGCTTCTAGATCTGTGGTCTTCAGTAAGGGCTGCATGTCCTGTCCCTACCCTGAAACTAGTAATACATCCAGTCATAAGGGTTTTGTAAATGCCCTCACCCCCCAAGTGATTCTAATATTCTAATGCATAGTCAGCATTGAGAATCAGTACTCTAGATTTTGAAGCCTTCAAAGTTTTTAGTCTTAAGCACTCTAAAAGAATTTTGCAAGTATTGCCTGACCCATTTGAAAGTTGACCTCAAAATCTGTATTGTGAATGTAGATATTTATAGAAGATGTGATCTCTGGCACACTGTAAATATCAATATTTTAAAATAACTTTATTGTTTTATTCTTCTCAATGTATCTAGAGGAATCTAAAGAACACAGCAGTGTGACATTTACACTTTCAGATAATCCATTAAGGTTGTTTTAACAGTCAGAAATTTTATTTCATTCCTTTTAATCCTTGACCTGGTGTTTCCATTCCTTTAAACTCTAGACAATTTTATCTCAAGATAACACACTATTATGATTAGAAGTGTTTTGTTGACCACACTAACAACAAAATGTGTATGTAAGTTGAAATTTATTTTTTGTCTCTGGCCATGTGACCTCAAGGCTAATAGATTTTCTTCTGGATTGAGAAACCCCAAAGGAAGCAGGTGCTCAGCTTGAAGGAGGCACAGTTTCAAATTCAGCAGATGATATGAAAATTTCTGTGGTGCTTGAATAACCTGTCTCTGCTGCTTAGCCAAAAACCAATTGTCATCTACTGGGAGCCTTCTGACTCTGGACAAATAAAACTAAACACAGCAGCTGACCACTGTATTAGCAAGCACCATTTACCTGAACAATTGTGCCTACAAGCACTTAAGGAAGACACACATTGAAGGGACTCACGGAGGTTATTTTTGACTGTCAGAGAAAAACCAATAATGCAGAGAAAAAAACACTCTCGAAGATTAAGATGCAGAGTACCTGGGGACAGCTTCAGCACTCAAAACTACCTCTTGAAACCAAAGGATTTCAAGTTGAGTTAAGCAAAAATGTCTCATGATATCACCTAATAGTGGGAGAGGTAAATTGTAAACAATTTGAAAATAACGTAAGTGCCTGATTTTAAGGGTACTGCTGAGGATATCTTTAAATATATGTCCTACCTGGCAATGACATGATCCTTGCAAAACTATAAAAGTAGGACACAAGAAAGAAGTAAAATCTTGAAGCCCCTTTGAACACCCCCAAATGGATTTTATAAAAATGGCCATAGCAACTAGCTATGACTATGTTTGGTTATTGTCTACTTAATCTTAGAGTGAATTGAGGGCTTTCCTTGCCAGAGAGCTATGGTCCTAATGGTGGTAGTAATAATAATAATAATAATAATAATAATAATAATAATGGCTGCTTGATTTTATTTTCCTGATCTGGCATGTGGTGGGGGCCGAGGGACTCATTTATCTCTCCAGTGACTGGGGCACATATTTCGCTGGTATTGCTATTACAGATAACTCTAAATTTTTACCTTTTCTTCAGAAACTCCACTGTCCCTTTCATCCAAAATCAACAAGAAAAGTAGAGAGAACCAATGGAATTCTAAAACTATTGAAATTTAGACCATGTAGACTTGGCAGCAGCAAAATCAAGTCCCTGTAAGGACTCCCAAGTCAATAACAAGCCATCCCATGTGTGGGGAAATTTCATTTCCAGGCTCAGATTCTACCAATTACAAACCAATATGATTAAATACTACAAAGGGCTCATACAATACCTCCAGCTTTATCACCAAAAGATTCAAGCTCCATTATCAGAACAGCTGCCTAAGCAGCCCCTAATAATCTGAATCCTGAAAAGTTGGTCTCCAGGGATAGACATCAGAAAACTCTGCCCTTAAACTATGATGGAAAGAACATTATCATGTACTGTTAGCAACTGACATGGCAGCAAAATACCAAGATGATCCTTAGATTCATGTTTCTTGATTAAGAACAGATACACCATTTTCTCTGGATCACTGGATGCCCATTCCATCAGTAGGATTCTCAAAAATTGCCCCTAAACAGACAGCTACAGAGGGTAAACCGTATCTTCTCAAGACTGATCAGGCTGATTATTGTAGATATAGACTGCTTCTGTCCAGGACCCCCAGAACAAGATTTTCTGATTCTTTGGTACACTTTTTCTTTGCTTACTTCTAATTTTGCTTATTATTATACCTTGATGCTCTCTATCAACTGAATAAAGGTTTTTCAACATACTCTCCATTATTTTCATTCTGTTATTGTTTACCCCCTAAGGTCTTCTCTCTTCTGCCTCTTAAAGAAAAACAAACTCTCTTGCTTATTTTTCTCTTAGCTACTGTGATAATTATTTTTATGTGGCAACTTGATTGGATCAGGGAATGCCCAGGTATCTGGTAAAACATTATTTTGGGGGGTCTGTGATGGTGTTTTTGGGTGAGATTAGCATTTGAATTGGTGGACTCACTAAAATAGATTGCCCTCCCCAGTGTGGGTGGGCATCACCCAATCTGTTAAGGGCCTGAATAGAACAAAAAGGTGGAGGAAGGAGGCATTTGCCCTTTTTTTCTGCCTCAGTGCCTGAGCTGGGACACTTCATCTCATCTTTTCTTACCCTCAGATTGGGATTTACATCACTGACTCCCCTGGTTCTCAGACCTTCAGACTTAGACTGAATTATACCACTGGTTTTCCTAGGTCTTCAACTTGCAGATCATGGGATTTCTCAGCCTCCAGAACTGAATACCCAATTCTTCATAATAAATCTCCTTTCATATCCTATACGTTCTATTTCTTTGGTGAACCCCGACTAATACAGCTACCATTCTGAAGTTAATTCATTGCTGGATTTGTCTCCCTCCACCTGATTCTGCCTACAAAAAAATGTAATAGTTGCTCCTTTCAACATTTCAGAGGTAGATTTCATCTTATAGGCTCCTCTGTTCCTTAAATTTCTGTCACATAATGCATGCCAAACTTCAGCCTTGTAAAAAGTGACCCTTGACTCCACATCAACAAAATGCTTTTTCTCAGGTCATCCAACCCTAGCAACAAAACCTAGATGCCCAGGTATGGGAACTAATGTTGGCACTGTTGTAGCTATAATCTTTAGTCTGTTCTCGTCGGGGACCCTCCAGCCAAAAAAAAAAATGGGCTTACTTTAAACGAACAATGATTGGCTCATTACTGTGGATATAAACACTATGTATATTCCTAATGTATCTGTGTCTTTTCAGAGGTACTTTTTATGAGGATGGATACTGCTCTGGAAACCCCACAAACTCAGTTCCATTTATTACCCAGTGTTGTCACAAATAATCACAGAGTTGTTGATTTCCTCCTAGCTAGTCAGGTGCTATAGCAAACAATTCTAACCCCTATGTAAATACTCCAGGTAAGTGAATACATAGTTTGGGACCATTACTCATACCCCAAATTCTAAAACAGGTCATGACAATTTAGTAGGTCACTACCACTTTCATCCTCAACCCCTTCTTATTTGTCTCTAGAACAGCTTTCAATACTGGACCAAAAGGAGCGAGACGGGATTTCAGTGGAGAGGTGAGGGAAGATTAGGAAACATCTGACTTAACCTTACACCCAGAAGGATAGCTATCTTCAGAACAGGCAGTTTTTCTCAATATTTTTCTTTGTTATCCTAAGTTTTCAAAAATCTTTTCTCTAATTCAAACAATCCAAAGGAAATGGTTTTGAAAAGTACTGATTTATTTTTACTTGTAAAGACTCCTTCACTGGTGGTGCAGTGTCTCAGTTTACATCAGGCAGAGAAGGGAAATATGGGGGTTTTATGGAAAGGAGGTGAATCAGCAAGTCAGACCTCTCAGCCACCTCAGCTCCCACTTCTTTTTCTCTACCTCCAACCACACTTCACAGTTACAGGGCTGCATGTATGCAGCGTTGTGCTAATGGCCCTGAACAGCTGTAAGAACACCTCAGGAACCCATATTTCTTCCTGGAATCATTGTAGGTTTTTATTTTTGTTTGAGAATAATTGGATTGCCCTCCACATGTCCAAACATTCAAATCTTTAAAAACCCTCCATCTATATTCTGATCCCTAGCCAACCAGTTTTTATTTTTAAAATGTTACCCTTAAACAGAGAAAACCATATAAATCTATTTCATTTATAATGTTTAATATTTTAGGCTCTTTTTAATAAACAAAATAAACATTTTATTTATTGATTTGTAAGTCACTTTTTGGTTGTCGATTCCTTAATGATATTAGTTGTCCTAAAGGTGTGAACTAGTAACTTAACCTTGGTTGAGAGAAAAAGCTAAATTAAAGATATGAAACTTATTTATCTGTATTTAGACTCACAGAGAAGCTTTATAAGGTGATGAGAAGAGCTTGGGCCCTGGATTCCAAATACGTGGTTTCAAATCCCAGGAAAATCATTCGCGGTGGCCTTGGGCTAGTTAATGAAATGCTCTGCACCTTTTTTAAAAAGAAGGACTGAATATGATCCAAAACAATTAAAGGTGAGGCATTTTGCCTCCCCACTGATAAAACTGATAAGAAGGACATATAATCCAGAACATTTTACAGACAGATTCAGGCCCAAAATATCCTTTCCAAGAGGGCAGTCTGCACGTGGTGAATTTGCCATGATGCCGGATAGTAAGAACTGGGGGTGAAGACCTGGGAGAATAGTTTAAAATCAGACCTTTCCCCCTCTACCCCACTTGGGAATTTTAAGCACAGGGAGAGGAGAAGATTTTAATCTGAGGACAGATTGAAACTTTAATAGTCATCAGATTTTTAATAGCTGAAAATGAGAGCTGAGTAACCCCAAAGCTCTGGTGTATATGCCAGATTAACTTTCAGAGATAAGAAAACCGACAGAGCTAGTTTTCAGGGCAGTAGTAGAACAATAATAAAGCTATTTCCTCATTGTCCAACATTGAGTCTAGCCAACCCAGTAAACAGTCCTATCTCTAAGGCACCTGGCACGTGGTCTGAGTTCAAGGTAGACTAGTTCCTTCCCTGTCCCTTTTTCTCCTCTGTCTAGTTCTGGGTACTTCGCTGAAAGGTCCTCATCTATGAAATGCAGGAGGTCACTGTGAGATCTCCATAGAGACCCAGGGTTCACGTGTCACTTCATTCACACACTTTCCAGTTCCCTGGGCTCCTTTACACTCCTATGTCCCTTCTTAATGCACAGTTTCAAAAACAGGGAAATAGGGCCCAGAAAGAATATGAAGAAAAGAGAGCTGAATTTTAAGTTAGCCATATTCTAAACCTCACGCAATTGGGTCAAACACGTTTTTAACACTGCTCAGGTACTATAGGTTTTCAATAGAGCGTAGAAAAAAAATTATTTTTTGGCAGTTATACCAAATTGATGCTTTAATTCTGATGGGTTTTCTATTGCATGTGCTTCTGTAAACTCACAAATGTATAAATGTTAGCATGATTAACGTTTTTGAACTATTTCAACAAGTCTTGCTAATTTCATCTAAGTGAAGAGAAACAGCGGGGTGTTTGAAAAGAATCAATAAAAATATATCTGCTCACAATTTTAAAAGACATACAATCTTATTAATCAATAAATGAAATGAAACTTATTTGAAAAGTATTGCTTAGAGGGAATGCTTTGTTGAGTACATGAGATTCCCAAATAATATATTAGTATTTTATATAAATAGGTGAAAAGAGCTTAAATGTGTTTGGAATGTTCATTCTCTCATGAAATTTAATATTCTACCTGTTGCCTTAATATTTTGTTTAGCAGATCTCTCTCCTTCATTAATATGATATTAAAGTTAAACTTTAATAGCCTTATTAACCAGCCTCTATTCTAATTCTCCTGAATTCTAAACCTGTAGAATTGAATGCAAAATCAAAAAATGAATACTGTTTTCTTTCAGTTATAATTTCCAACAACATCAGGAGATACTGGGTGAACTGAAAGGCAGTGTGGGGTGGGATGTGCCCAGGAGAATGCAGAAACCCATAGCACAACTGAGTGGAAGTCAGGGCCTGGATACTGGGCTCAAAGCTCTAAAACCAGTGCTACGGTGAGTTTGGGTCATAACCAGAAGGCTTTGGACCACGTAGGCAATCACGGGGTCCCACGGCATGCACGGACACAGCAGCATGCCTCCCTAGGTGAGAAGAGCAGAACCACAGGGGCTAATGTGGAGCCTGCTGGCAAGACGTGTGGCAACGGGAAGCTGGCACCCAGACACTGAGCTGGGATTCAAGGCAAGAACTCCACTCAGTCTTTGAGAGAAAGAAAATGGCACAAAGCAGGTGTCTGAAGGTTTGGGGAGGTTCAGTCCAGAAATGTTATCAGAATTAACACACAAAATGGACACCAGATTAGCTCCAATTGTGTTTATCCCAGATCATAGCATTAAATAAATCCCTTTGGCCTAAAATCAGAAATGGTTCTAGCAGTTGGGGATACGCTAAAGGTGCAAGTGGATTCAAGAAAGCAGGAACTTAGTGCAGTGTTTTGGTGTGTTCTTTTAGATTTATGTTAGATCCTTGAAAAAACTAGTCATCATTCTGACTCAATTATTCCAGCTCCAAGATGCGAGTATTTTTTGTGTATATTTCTTAGGGAAAAGTTTAGGGAATTTAGTGTGATTATGGCACTAGAGTGTTTTATATTTATTTTTTAGATTGGAAAGTCTCCAAGTCAAAGCTTGGTTTAGACAAGGCTTAAATGGAAGCAATATACATGCATGCATGCTATTGTGAAATATGCCATCCTTAGAAAGTGTCACATTAAACTTTACTAAATGGAAGAACCCATTTTTATCATCAGCAGAGCCCCCAGAATTTATACTTGTACACGCTCTATACAATTGCACTCTCTTTCTCTGTACATAAAAATGTGTTTGTTTGAATAGAATCTATATACATACATACACCTTGCAAGCATGCAATAGGAAAAAAAAACAACAAGCTTCTAAAATTAAATAAACAGGAAGAGAACTGTTTACTTTGTCCAAAGCTGAGTGCAATCACTTTCTAGCCTTTTACAGGAAAGAGGCCAGAATTCAATAGCAAGTTTTCTACACAGTTTATTAAAGTGGAAGATAAAACACTTCCTCCAATCAGAAAGAAAAATTTTGAGCGACAAAATATAGACTCTGACAAAAGCTGCCTGGGATCCTTAATGGATCGTAAGTGTTCCCAACATCTGGGGTGTAAATAAAAGTCATTTCTACAACACGAAAAATGGAAACAGGCTCATTTCATTGAAATTCCTCTTCCTTTTCTACATGTCTTCTTGGGAGATGTGAACATCAAGTCTTGTTTCTCCCCGAGCTCACCTTTTCATTTCCATCATGCTCTACAGAAAGAACTCCAGTTATTAAAAATTTCTTATGTGCTCCATTAGTCTTTGACTTTTCTTCCATGTATTCTTTTTTCATTGTATCCAGTCATATTTACCAGTTTTCTTTCCCTCTTTTCTGTTGTTTTTAACTTGTGTTGTATAGTAGAATACCGCTTCCTTATTTTTTCCCATTTCTCCTCGCTCCCCTCTTTCTGTCTCTTCCTCCTTGCTGCTCGTCAGTTAGAAAAGATGTTATATTAGCTAGCCACACTTTCTTTTGGATCATCGTTTTTCATAGAAGCAATGGAATGCATGTATTTTCCTTTGGGCAGGCCTCCGCTTCTAGCAGACATTTGAGATTTCTTCTTTACCAGCTTCTTATGAAATTTGATTTTTGTTGTCTAGATATTTATTTTAGAATCTTCACTTGAGATTGAGACTCTTTTCGTTGGTTTCTCAGAATAAAATTCAATAATCTAATATGCTTAAGAACTGGTACACTTCCAACCCCCTGATTTCCCTGCATTTCCAGCTTTGGATCCGGCTCCTTCTCCCACTGCATATCCTTGGAAGCTGCCTAAAACACCTGTTGCGGGGCACCTGGGTGGCTCAGTCAGTTAAGCGTCTGCCTTTGTCTCAGGTCATGATCCCAGAGTCCTGGGATCAAGGCCCGCCATCAAGTTCTTTGCTCAGCGAGGAGCCTGCTTCTCCCTCTTCTGCTCCCTCTGCTTGTGCTCTCTCTCTCTCTCTCAAATAAATAAAATAAAATCTTTAAAAAAATAAATAAAAATAAAACACCTGTTGCACTAAGAGAACTCATTCACTCTCAGTTTCAACTATGTGTGTTATTTTCAAATCTACACACCAGTCTCAAAATTACCAACAGAATTTTTAATCCCATATTCCCAGTTTTCTAAAAGACATTTTCAACTGTGTTCCACTAAAATTTCAGACTTAAAATGTTCAGAACGGGTAGCTTTCAAATTTTTCTAAAACAGATCCCTTTCTACAATATGTCTTAAGTGGAAACCCAATATTTTATCAGATTGAAGTTAATATAATAGCAAATACTTATTGTGAAATCCTTAAATGTGGCAATTGGGTCATTTTGTTACATACATACATACATATATATATATATATATATATATATATATAAAGGTATGGATAATAGTTGAGCTGTATTTCTGTAGCTTGACCTAAATTCAGAAAAAGACATTGAAAAACAGAAACCTATCTTCAGTACTTTTGTAAGAATTCTGAATTTGAGCACATAGAGGAAACATGCAACTTTATTCTGAAGTTTGCACAATGAATGAGGTAGCACGGAGGCGCCTATTCATGCCATCAGTGTCCACCAATGAGTTAAAAATGTATCTATTATGCTTTTAAGTGAGTGTGTTGTTTTGTATTAAAATTTGTTCATAGTTCATTTTTAAATTATGTTCTCTGACTTTCGGAAACCCTAAACGCTTCTAAGGAACTATAATAATTCATAAAGCACAGTTTAAAAGCCATTCTTCTGTTTTATAACCTGTTCATCATTTCTTATCAAAACCTATTTTCTCATCCTAATCTTTATATCCTTTTGGTAAAATGATTGCTGCCCCTTATTTTCTTCTTCACAAGTAATCACAAATCATCTTATTGCTAATGTCAGTGTATTCGAATTTCGTAAGTTTCTTTCTTTTCTACAGCATCGTTATTGCCCTTGTCCACACTCATATTCCCTCACATCTGAATTGTCAAAATGGCTCCTTACATGGCCTTCCTATTCTCTACCATCTTTTCTTCCAATTTATCCTGTGCTCTGCAACCTCACGAAAATACTATTCTCGCGTTGGTCTCTTACTCACAAAATTTCAACAGCCCTCTGCTGTCCAGGAAATAAATGTCAAATACTTCTGTTTAATTTCTACAGTTATTCATTATTTAAGTCCTTTACTCTTTACATCTCCAAAAGGAGACACACAAACACACACCTGCGCACACACACCCCTAACTGAAACATGTGCCCCCTCATTGCCCATCTGTCATAGCCATGTCTAAATCCATTCCGGCATCTTCCTTTATTGCTTCCCTAACTACTCAGAATAACTTTATTTTCTCCCATCTCTGATTTCTCTTGCCCTTGAGGTCGATACCATTTCTTTGGGCAGATAATTATACATTGTTGGCTTGTTCTCATTATTTCATACACGCACATCTCCTCCAAACTAGACGGCATGCCTTTTGAGAAAAAGAACCTCTATTTTCTTCATCTCTCCTCACCCCCCACCCCACCCCACACACACTCACAGTGAGTAAAATAGGCTGGGATTGAGGAGCAACCTCTCAGAATCATGTGACCATTGTCCTCCTTCAGTCTTTTTATTAAATATCTAATTCTTTTATCTTTACCTCTCAAAGAACTTTTTTGTTTTTCATTACCTCTGTGACTTTTTTAGGAATTGTGTACACATTCTGCATAACTCACTTGGCCATATTAAATTTAACTCAAGCTTTGGGATGGGGAAGGACTTTCAACACTAGTAATTATCAGATTCCCTTGTAGAATAGAGAGGATACAGCATCCTGAATCAGAATAGAAGACTATTTTAAAATTAGACATGACCTTTTACACACACACACACACACACACACACACAGAGTCATGTGAGCCTCTAGGCAGATATTCTGCCCTATTCACATACTGAGAACCAATACCTGAAAGGGTAAGTAATGTGCTGTTGGCATATGTTTAGAATGGGTTGAAATGAAGAAAAAAAATGAAAGAATTTAAAATTAAAAGAACAAAAAATCTTTGATTACATTAACATTCAAAAATTTGATTCACCATATCATAATCATAATTTAAATCAAATAACAATCTGATTTAGATTTCTTCCTACTCCCTCCCTTGAATCAGCCCTGGAGAGACCAGAGAAAAACAAGAATCAAGGATCTGAAAAAATTATACAAAACCTGTGCCCACCCCAGACAGACTGATAGCATCTTGGAAGGAGAGAACAGGGCTGGCGGTAGAAGCAGCATTAACATCTGGCCAAGAACATCCAGTCACGACTTCGAGAAAATACATGGGAGGAGATATATTTTTCTTCTCTTTACGTTGCCTTGGACAATTATCACCTTCCCCATAGCCACAGAAATTCCCTCAAGCCTAGGCCTCCTGGTTTTGTGGAAACAGATGAATATGGAAGAGAATTCAAGGATAGTACAAAAATCCCACTGGGGCCAGGAGCTGGCATAAGCAGGTGTGAGCACACTGGCTAACCTCAGGTATTCATTATTTGCTCCTTTAGCTCCAAACAGCAGGGTTCACATCACTCCAAAGAAACGATCCCTTCTAAAGCTGCCTCCACCTAAGGGGATTTTAAAGATGAATCTCTGAGACCAAATGGCCTGCCTAATGGCTCTGCATTACCTGGAGCTGTGTGAACTGGCCTCCCCTCTTGCCCTTTCCTAAAACTCGGAGATGACAGACTTTTCCAGACCTTTGCTTTTTCCCTGTTACATATTACAAGTCAGAGCAGGAAGACATTCTAAGAGAACATGAACATACAAGTCAACATGGGTAGGATCTTAGAAGAGCAATCCTTTTAACAAAGCAAAATCAACAATGAATATCACATGAAACAGTTACTAAAATAGAAAAATAATTTTAGACAATCATGATAAATGCCCCAAAAAATATTTTAAAAGGGGCCCCTGGGTGGCTCAGTGTTAACCGACTGCGTCTGCCTTCTGCTCAGGTCATGATCCCGGCGTCCTGGGATCCAGCCCCATGTCAGGTTCCCTGCTCAGCGGGGAGCCTTCTTCTCCCTCTGCCTCTACCACTCCCCCTGCTCATGCTCTCTCTCTCTCACTTGCTCTCTCTCTCAAATAAATAAATCTTTAAAAAATATTAAAATGAGTATTAGTAATATTTAGTAGGATGGAGTCACAAATAGGAGGCAGAAATATTAGTTCTAGAAAATAAAACAGTTGCAATAGTTTAAGATAAATAAGTAGTAGGATATAAATAGTTGAGAAATTAATTAGTGCACTGTAGATTATATTGAAGAAATCTTCCTGAGGATAGCATGAAAGGTAAAAGGGAAATAGAATATAAAGGGAAAGCTAAGTAATATAGAGGAGAGAAGCAGAGCTACTGACACATGGAAAATAGAAATATTATGAAAAGGTAAAATAAAAATAGGAATTTTAATGATCTATAAGGACATCAGAAAGTTCTAAAAGCTTCCTACAAAGAAATAAGAATCAGATCTATGTGAGATGTCTTAACACTAACTTTGATGACAAGAAAATAATGGAGTAATATATTTTAAGTATTTAAAGAGGTCAACTTTGAACCTATAATTTTTAAATCAGCCAGATTAGCATTTAAATATGAACAAACATGCAGAAAGACCACCTTCCCCAGCTGAGGTAGGGTGTGGCCCTGTGGTTTTATTTGGGCCAAGGGAAAATGATACGAAGTATGACACTTCCAGGACTAGCCCATAAAATATGTGATCCTCCTGGTCCCCATATGTTGGCAATATTGATGGTCAAGGCAATTTGGGAGCTATGTGCTGCAGGTAGGTTTGCCTCTATCAGCCCTGCTCCCTGAGTGACCCTGTGAAGCACACTACATCCCCTGGAGCTGATTGTTCTTTGTGTGAGGAAGAAAGTATTTTTTATTGTGTTACATTAGTGCTGCTTTGTGGATTATCTATAACTGCAGTTTATGTTACTTTAATACAAGAATTTTATATTTTGTAAAGAAATAACAAGAGGGAGATATAACAATCATAAACATATACGCACCTAATGACATACTTCCGACACATATAAAACAACAACCACAGAACTGAGTGAAAAAATAGATAAAACAATAGTACCTGGAGATTTCAGTCCATCCCACTCTAAAACTGAGGACCATACAGACAAAAAACAAACAGAGCTTATAATCAGTAAACTTGAACTACTTGGCATTGTTGGGCCTTGTTAGATATCTACACCTAACAAAAAATTCTCCTCCTTTTTAAACACGTGTAAAGTATTTTATGAAGTGAGTGAAGCATTAGTCTACTGAGAATGTTTTAATTATACCCCAAATCAATACTTTGTGGATTGTGCTGGAGCAAGAAAAAAGATCATGTGGTAAAATATAGAAACTAATAACAAAATTATAGATTTAAAATCTAACATTTTCCTTATTTTCAATTTTGCTTTTATATATTTTAGGAATTCAAGTTATATAAGCCTTATAAAATAAGCTGAGAAGTTTTTCTTTTCTCCTTTTTTTTTTCTGGAAACACTTGTATTAGAAAGAAAATAACTACTTCTTGACAGTTGGTAAACTCTTTTCTAAAAGTGCCTAGAGTGTAGGGAGAAGATGGTGTTTGGTGAATATTTTTAATTTCTTTCAGTTTTATTGACTATTCCAAATTTTATATTTATTCCTGAGTTTTAGCACTAAAAATATTTTTCTGGAAATGCATTTATTTAATCTAGATCTTTAAAATGAATTAGCATATAGTTTGTCCACAATACATATGCATTTATGGTTGTGTGTTTGCTTTTGTTTGGAACATAATTGTATGGGATTGGGTTCATCATACTGTCTTGGTTCCAGGTACCATGTCATTTTATGGCCACACGGACCACTCTGTTTTCCTTCTTTATATAATCTCTTTTACCTTTTTGCTTAACTACCTACCCTGCCCACTTGGACAACCATTCAAATGTGTTTATTAAGTATATTATTCTTTGTATGTTTTTTGAAAAATGTATATTATATTGTGTGCATACATATTTTAATTTAAATAAACAATTTCATGTTATATAGTGAAATATTCTCCCTGAACTCAGTGTTTTTAAGATCTTTCCATACTGCTATGTGCACATCAAATCTGATCCATTTAACACTTGTGCAATACTGCATGATGTGCTTCCACTGCATTTTACCTATCTACTGTCTTGTTATGGACCCTCTAGATTCTCTTACTCCCTGCCATCTCAAATGGCCCTGCAATAGCTATATGTGTCCTCTGAAGGGTCCATGTGAACATTTCTTAGGGATGAATGCCTAAGCGAGGGTGTGATATGGAGAACGTGTGTGCTTAATTTGACTAACCATTTCCACATTGTTCCTACTATACATGCACAATAGTTGTTTATCCCCACGTCCCACCAACACTTAACATTATCAAGCTGTCTAATTTTAGACAATTCTATAGGCTTACAGTAATTTAATCTCATATTATTATAATTTCATATAACTAATTATTAATAATTTTGAGCATGCAGTCATGTAATTTGGGCCCTATCTGGGTCTTCATGTGTCATATGTCAAGATTCAGGACAGATAATGAAACATCAAACAGAAAAGATTGAAGAATAGTCTTTCTCTGAGGAAAAAAGGAAACACAAAACCAAGCCCCGCAGAAGATAAGAGAAGGTGTGTATTCCCCCCTGTTATGCTTCCACAGAGAAAGAATATGTCAATCTTGGGTGCCGCTAGACCCTCAGTAGGTCTGCCTTCCAGGGGAAGACAGTCCTCCTTCTTATAGTGTCAGCCTGTGAGCAATCTTGTCAGTAAGCAACAGTGATCTAGACAGTGGTCTGGACTGAGATGGTAACTTTTTACAATTGTTTGGGAACAACAGCTGTTTAATACTTAGAGACCTTGGACAAATCCATGGACTTGTATAGCAACACAACTTGGTCAGAGACTTAAATCAGAAACTTCAGGAGCAACCTTCTGCTGACTTCATTTCCTAAGCAATAAATTGTGTTCTCTGCATTCTGCCCAATGAGTGGCCTTTCCTTGACCAGTGTCATTAACATCAACTCTGAGAAGCTACTGAGCAATCTGCTGGTGTCCTTTGTACTTGGGCCTGGAATGCGGAAGCAGCCCCTGTTTACCAGTTGTATTCGTGAGGGTCCAGTTGGGAAAACAGAAACCAGTCATGTATTTTAAATGAAGGGAATGTGATACAGTAAATTTGTGAGAGAGCAAAAAGGAAATGGAGAGGCAACCCAGATATTAGGTAATGTAGGAAAACAGCTTAAGAACCATCAGGCTGTAGGGCGCCTGGGTGGCTCAGTTGGTTAAGCGACTGCCTTCAGCTCAGGTCATGATCCTGGAGTCCCGGGATCGAGTCCCACATCGGGCTCCCCGCTCAGCGGGGAGTCTGCTTCTCCCTCTGACCCTCCCCCCTCTCATGCTCTCTCTCTCTATCTCATTCTCTCTCTTAAATAAATAAATAAAATCTTTAAAAAAAAAAAGAACCATCAGGCTGTAGAAACAAAAGAGAGGATATAATGTTTCCTGAGTCTAGGAGTCTAAGAGCTAACTTAGACCATTTAGTGCTGGAACCATGGAGGAGGGGCCCATGGCCAAAGCTGGATTTAACCCTTTCTGGAAACAGAGACAGTAAGCACTTCTCTCTTCTCCCGTGTCATCTTCTACTAGGAACTTTTGTTGGTAAAAGGTAACTAGACGAAGGAAACTGGATAATGTGACTTGCAGACTCCCAGCCCCAAAATTGCAAAGTAGAGAACAGGTATAATGCCAGGAGATAATATGTAATTATGGAAAAAATGGTCACGGAGTTTTGAATTTGGTTTAATTTTAAAAGAACCATACTGTTTAGCTTGTACCCAGTTTCATTTTGGGACGTATTACTGGATGTGAGCCAATGTCGACCCTAAGAAAAACCTGTCTTCACTAATAGAAGATTTTGGTCCACCCTGCAAGGTTTCTAATGCCTAGAAAATAATCAGAACCTAGGCTCAAGTATTGATCTCTACTTAACAGCTATAACCTATTGCAAATATGGTGGAAAACGGCCAACAATACTCATTGGTTTATGGATTTCATGATACAGTAGTTATATCATCACTTTTCCCAGCTGGGACATGGGAAGAAACTTTCTGTTGTGGCCTATGGCAATTGGTTACTCCCCAGTATCTTCTTTCCAATCACCATAGCACTATCCTCTTTTAACCCAAATGTTAAATGTCTCTGCTACAAGAATGAGGTCATGCCATAGAATCTAGCTCTAGCTATAGAGCACTTGAGCTGAATTTCTGTTCTTACCACACCACTGATACTGCTCACACCAAAGGGGCAGATAAACTCTCATGCTGTCAGATCCAAGGGTCCCATTCCAGTTCTCATTACACTAATCCATTCACCAGCATGCAACACAACTGATCACTGATGACCTCCTTTTTTGTGTTTCTTCCCTGTCTCCACCTTCCTTGTTTTCCACCAACTTGCCTATTCCTTTTCAATTTCCTGTGTTAGTTTGTCATCCTCTGTTCAACCTCTAATTTTGCCATGTCTCAGATCAGTCAGTATCCTTGTCCCTTTCTTGCACATCTAAACACTCATAGAGGCCAGTGGCCTCAAGTATTTCTTGTATGTCAATGGCTCAAAATTTTATCTATCTCTGATATTTCCCATGAATTTCTTATGCATGTATACAACTGCCCACTCATAATATCTGCACATATTTGTTTCCAAGATACTTCAAACATAAAATGTCCAAATAGAATTCTTTATTCTTCATATTTCCAAACAACTCCCAGTCTCAGTCAATAGCACACAAACTACCCAGTTGTTCACATCCCAACCCTAGGAATCATTTCTTTCCTTTTTCCACATCAATATATACACAAGTCTTATCACTCTACCTTAAAATAATCCCAAATCCTCCTTCTTGCATATTTCTCCAATATTACTATCTTAATACAAGACATAATCATTGCTTATCTGAATAACTGCAGTAATCTCCCTTGCTTCCACTGTTCCTGCATCCCCATCTAACAGCACCAGAGGAATCAAAGTGATCTTTCAACATATATGCCAGACCAGGATACTCCAGCTTATAATTCTCCAATGATGTCCCATCAAACTTAGAAGAGAATCAGTAGCCTCACTCCAGTATTTAAGGCCCTACCTGACAAAGAACTTCACCTTGTACCTTCTTTCTCCCACAATTCTCCCCTTCTTTTACTATGCTCCTGCTTCATTGACCTTATTTCTGTTTCTGAAACGTTACAAATAATTCTCACCTAAGAACTTGTGTACTAGCTAGTTCTTTCTTCCCGTGTCTTCTTATGACTCAGATCTTAGCTTAAACATCACAATTTTAGAGTTTTTCCTTGACCAAGCATATAATAAAGTCATCCATAAAATGCCATTACATACTCAGTCTTATTTCCTTATGGTATTTGTGAATTAATAATATTACTGATATTTTTGTTTATTTATCACCTCTTTATTCTCCCATTAGAATGTGAACTCAAAGTGTCCTGTTAGAAGTTGCAATTCATGATGTGCACATTGCTAATGTTTTCAGGTTAAAAGAATTTATTATTGTTTTTTAACTCTAAAAATTATAATGGCAACAAAACGTTTTTTTCTAACAAATCAGTATGTTATTGCAATCTTTAGGCAGAAGGAAATAAAGTGCCTAATTTAATATTATATATGTATCCTTCTAATGTTGTATATATATACACATTTGATAAACAAAAGACATTGTTGATCTAACATCTCAAATAATCTGTGCTTCCAAAGAAATTGCATTTTAATTTAATGTAGTAATCACTGTATCTTAAAAATTTTTGGAAGCCCCCATTGTTCCTAGCACAGTGGCCAAATTTGATATTTAATATTGTAGCTCATATATACTCTTTTACTTTGTGCTGTGTTATAATTACATTGCTGAGTTTTAAAATCAAATATATAAGTACTTACATAATACAAATCACTATTTAATAACTAAGGTATATTTTTAAAGTGTTATATGTAGATATATTAGAGATTACTAATGGTTTGGTTAGTATAGCATAGCATTATTTGTTGCTATGATTATTTCACTATGTAAAATATAACTGTTTTCAAATTTAAATAACATTTAGATGCATATTATTTTAAAATGTTATAAAATTTAAGATAAAATACTACATTGTTAAATATTATTTCACCACAGATGTCAGGATTAAAGAAAAACAGAGTTGTTAGAATAGAACTAGAAGAATATTATTTTGTGTCATTAAGTGAAATTTTGGAGAAATGTGATGGAATGCCAGAAAAAAAGAAGAAAAATAATTCAGAGCTATTACTTTCAGCAAACTATAGCACAGATATGCCACCCATAGTGTAAGAAAAAAATTTACCCTCTACCTCCATATCAAACATATCTAATGATTTTTAAGAAATACTGATAGGAAAAGAAATGGATGACTTATTTCCACCAAATATACTTTCTCCTGTCCCAGATGCATAACCATGTAACTAGAATATTCAACTAGAAGACATTCTTCTTTTTTTTTTTAATTTTTTTATTGTTATGTTAATCCCCATACATTACATCATTAGTTTTAGATATAGTGTTCCATGATTCATTGTTTGTGCATAACACCCAGTGCTCCATGCAGAACGTGCCCTCCTCAATACCCATCACCAGGCTAACCCATCCTCCCACCCCCCTCCTCTCTAGAACCCTCAGTTTGTTTTTCAGAGTCCATCATCTCTCATGGTTCGTCTACCCCTCCGATTTCCCGCCCTTCATTCTAGAAGACATTCTTCTTTAAAGTAATCCATCACAAGGTGGAAATAATATCTCAAAAGGCATTGCAAGTAGAAGTTTTCAGTAACTTATTTTACATAAATTATTCTAAATGTTGAAAAAAAGCCAACATTTTTTAATTCTCAAGGGTTTTGTATTTGCATCTATAATGAAGACCCTTTGGGGATAGGAAAGGAATGACCTGAAGAATGAGAATGGGTGAAAGATTGGCAGCAATGATCACACATTTTCAGTAGACATGAAGAGAATGTAATGTATTATAATGATATCAAGTATTCAAAATGAAATTCTGATTTAACTACTATAATTCTGGACCCTGCAGAGTAGCCTATATGAAAATGAGACACAATATTGAAATGATGCTATTGAATGCCTGATGTTTATGATTCAATTTTGTGAAACTGTGTCTAACATTCAGTGAATCATCCATAAAATTTTGATTATATCAATAAGGATATTCTTTTTTTTTTTTTTGCAACTGTAATCCCTTTATTTTTTTTAATTTTTTTATTATTATGTTAATCGCCATACATTACATCATTAGTTTCAGATATAGTGTTCCATGATTCATTGTTTGTGCATAACACCCAGTGCTCCATGCAGAATGTGCCCTCCTCAATACCCATCACCAGGCTAACCCATCCTCCCACCCCCCTCCCCTCTAGAGCCCTCAGTTTGTTTTTCAGAGTCCATCGTCTCTCATGGTTCTTCTCCCCCTCCGATTTCCCCCCCTTCCTTCTTCCCCTCCTGCTACATTCTTCTTCTT